>NC_134779.1:54954655-54957155 GCF_046742065.1 Oratosquilla oratoria
TAAAGGGAGAAAGAGAAGACGCAGAAGAAGAAGAAGAAGACGAAGGAAATGATGACGCAGAAGCGGAGGGACAAGAGGAAGAAGAAAAAGAGGAAGAACAACAATACGAGGAAAAACATGAAAAAGATGAAGAGGAAAACAAAAGTAGTAGGAGGAGATATCTGAAATAAAGGAAGAATTATTGAAAAAATAATTAAATAATAATAATGATAATAATAATAATAATAATAATGATGATAATGATAATAATAATAATGATAGTAACAATAATAATGATAATAATGATAGTAATAATGATAATAATAACAATAATAATAATAATGATAATAATGAAAATAATGAAAATAATGATAATAACAATAATGATGATAATAACAATAATGATGATAATAATAATGAGAATAATAATAATAATAATAATAATAATAATGATAATAAAAATAATGATAATAATAATAATAGCAACAACAAAAATAATAATAAAATAATCATAATAATAATAATATACAACATATAACAAAAAAAAAAAAACGAAGTGGAGGAAGACGAGGAGGAGGAGGAGGAAGGGGGAATAAGAGAGGAGAGAATATAGATTTACATGAAAGTGATGAGATGCATTAAGAGGAGGAAGGGGAATCAGCTGGACGGGCGTAGAGAAAGAGAAAGAGAAAGAGAGAGAGAGAGAGAAAGGGAGGAGTGAATAAGAGAAGGAGTGAGAGAATGAGTTGGTGAGAGAGTGAATGAGAGTGAATGAATTAGGGAGTAAAAAACATTATATACATATATATATATATATACATATATGTATTATATACATATATATATATATATATATATATATTATATACATATATATATATATACATATATGTATTATATACATATATATATATATATATATATATATATATAGAGAGAGAGAGAGAGAGAGAGAAAGAGAGAGAAAGAGCAAGGGAGGGGTGGTGTGGGGCGGAGAAGTTGTGCGTCCACCACCATAGCAAGCGAAGAAGAGGAAGAAGAAGGAACAAAATATAAGAAGAAGAAAAGAAGAAGAAAATATAAGGAAAGAGATATAAGACGACATAGAAAGGAGGAGGAGGGGAGAGGGGGAGAAGGGAGGGAGGGAGGAGGGAGGGAGGAGAGAAGGAGAGAACCAGTCTGTCCGTCCAAGGAGAAATGGAACAAGACCGGCCGAAAGTGCCGAGGGGAGAGGGGAGAGAGAAGGGAGAAAGAGAGGGGAGACAGGAGAGAGAGAGAGGAGACAGAGGGGGAAGGGAGGAGGGGAGAGGGGAGAGGGGAGAGATGGGAGAGAGGGGGAGAGAGGAGAGGGGAAAAGGAAGAGGTGGCGGGGGAAGGGAGAGGGGAGAAAGGGGAAAGAGTTGTGAGAGAGGGGAAAAAGGGGAAAGGAGAGAGGAGAAAGGGGAGAAGAAAGAAGAGACAGGAGGAAGGGAGAGGGGAGAAGGGAGGGGAGACGGGAGCTGGGAGAGGGGAGAAGGGAGGGGAGACGGGAGCTGGGAGAAGGGAGAAGGAAGTAAGGTGAGGGGAACGGAGTGAAGGGAGAGTAGACAAGGGGAAATGGGAAAGGAGAAACGTGTGTGGGGGAGAAGAAAGAAGAGGTGGGAGTGGGTGGGATGGGACAGGAACGGAAAGGGAGCTGATGAGAGGGGAGGAGAGGGGAAAAAAACAGATAAGAGCGGAAGGAAGAGAAAGAGGGGAGAATTGAGGAAAAAAAGGAAGAGAAAGTAGACGGAGGGGAGGAGAGGGGAATAGAGGAGAGGGGAGTAGAGTAGAGGAGAGGGGAGTGGAGGAGAGGAGAGTAGAGGAGAGGAGAGTAGAGGAGAGGGGAGTAGAGGGGAGGGGAGGGGAGGGGAGGGGAGGGGAGTAGAGGGGAGGGGAGGAGAGGAGAGGGGATGGAGGAGGAAGAGGAGGAAGAGGAGGAAGACGGGAAGGAAGAAGAGGAGGGGGAGGAGGAACAGCAGGAGGAGGGTTGTGAGGAATAGAATGAGGAATAGGGATGAGGAGTAGGAGGAAGAGTGGGGAGAAAGGGATGAGAAGAAAGAGGAGGAGGGGGTGCAGGAAGACGAGGAGGAGGAAGAGGTGAGCAGGAAGAGGAAGAGGAGGAGGAGGAGGAGGAAGAGGAGGAGGAAGAGGAGGAGGAGGAAGAGGAGGAGGAGGAAGAGGAGGAGGAAGAGGAGGAGGAAGAGGAGGAGGAGGAGGAAGAGGAGGAGGAGGAGGAAGAGGAGGAGGAAGAGGAGGAGGAGGAGGAGGAGGCGTGGAGGTAAGGAAGCCAACAAAGGGCTGAAAAGGGCCAAATGGGATCATGCACGGGATTACGAGGAGCTTGTTTGGGCACACACAGGCCTTACACTCCCGACAAGGCCTTCAGCTCTCCAGTTCCGCAAACGAGGCTAGAGAAGGTCACCAAGGAAGGAGGACATTCATTCTTGGCCTTCGGAAGACAGCACGAGACAAGGATAGCAAAGCAGATGGCTTCCATTCC
>NC_134779.1:54962155-54977155 GCF_046742065.1 Oratosquilla oratoria
AAGAAGAAAAGAAGAAGGCGAAGAGGAAGAAGAGAGAGAAGAGGAAAAAGAAGAGGAAGACGAAGAAGAGGAAGGAGAAGAGAAAGAAGAAAAAGAAGAGGAAGAAGAGGAAAAGGAGAAAGAAGGTGATGAAGAATGACAAGAGAAAGAGAAGAGAAAGAGGAAAAAGAGGAGGAAGAAGAAGTGGAAAAGGAAGAAGAGGAGGAGGAAGAAGAGGATGATGACGAAAAAGAAGAGGAAGAAAGAAGAGGAGGAAGAAGAGTACGAAGAGCTTGCTTTACAATTGGTGTTGTTGTTATTGATGAGTATGTTAATGATATTATTATACTGATGATGATGATGATGATGATGATGATGATGATGATGATGATGATGATGATGATGACGATGACGACGACGACGACGACGACGACGACGACGACGACGACGACGATGATGATGATGATGATGATGATGATGATGATGATGATGATGATGATGATGATGATGATGATGATGATGATGATGATGATGATGATGATGATGATGATGATGATGATGATGATGATGGTGGTGGTGGTGGTGGTGGTGGTTATGCTACTGTTGGTGTTTTTGCCGATGATCTTATTGTTTTATTTTTTCTGTTATCTATTTCTGTTCTTGTTCTACTATGTTGTTTCTGCACGTGGACGACAGCAGCGTGTTCGGTAATAAAATGTTCTTTCAAAAGAAGTTCTATAAGGACGTTTTTCCACGAACTAATGTCGAGTCTATGGCTTTTCTATGTCCGAGCAATCAAGTATTACTCATAAACAAGGCCGGTTCTATGCTAACATTTACCTCTAAAATGGAGAAATTTTTGATTCTGGGTAAATTTTGGCATCATGAATACACACCTTCCCCAGTCCATGAGTGATCTGAAATATTCCGCTTTTCTTGCTGGCTCCTTTACAATATACATACATACATAAACCAAGACTTTTTCCCCCTAACAAGGGAGGTAGCCAAAAAGGAAATGGCATTAAAATCATTCCCACACATTCCATCCCTGAATACACTCCACACCCCTCCACTCTCCCTCTCATCTCAGCACCTCCTGGATGACGGGTCATCCCTGCACTTTGTCCACTGCCCTGGGTCAGAAGCAGTGTCGCAAGACACAGTACATCCACAGCAAGGCCGCTTCATTAAATCGGCGACCCCCCCCCTCTCCGTCCCCCCATGCATAAAAGGAGAAGACGGGGAGAAATCCCTTCGGGTTGCGTCAAATTTTGCTCACACATACTACCTCAGCCCCCATCCCCCCGCCCATTCCGCCTGATGCATCACAACATCATCCATATACAACCATTCTCCATTCACCCATTTACAAAATGTCCCCATTAAATATTTCGCTGGGTTCTTCACTGCCTCACACCAGAGCCACAGAGTCAAAAATAAATAAATAAATAGATAAATATATAAATAAATAAATGAATAAATAAGGGATAATTTTGCACCCCATCACATCAAATTTTTGTCCTACAATTTCCCAAAACATCTTTGCAAACTTTCTCCATCCACAGATATGCATGTTCTTTTTTTGTTCAATTTCTAATTTTAACAAACTTTTCATCTTGATCCAGTTCCCAGATCTGGGGATTTTGTTCTTTAAATTTGTGATTCTACGGCCAATCTTACTTATAACACTGTCAGAATTCTTTATCAGCTAATTAAGCTCAAGGTTCAAGGAAGGTTAACTAATTTCCTCAGCCTTAGTAAGAGGAATTATGACATTTTCTTCCCGAAATATTTGTTAAGACTGCACATTATCTATTTTAATTTTTGTACCTATATTCACTTAGTTGATTTTTCGTATCTCTATTTATTCATTTATTCATTTTTGTCCCAGCAGAGGAACACAACAGACGTTTGAGTAACGAAGTTTCATTCCGAGTAAAATTGACACAGCCTTTGGGTCACCACATAAGCTCCACATAAAAATACCAATACATATTCTCATCCTTATTCTATCTTATCTATTTATATATTACGAAAAAAATATTTACACTAAACGATTCCTTCATGTAAGCGACGTGAAGCAGAGGAACTGAAGGAAGTTTATCTCTATTGTGGAACAGAACCCCATTTAATTTTGACGAATCAGTATTACAACCACTTCTCGCCTGGTTTCTATTTATGGCCATAATAGTACGAGTACATCACAATATATATATATATATATATATATATATATATATATATATATATATATATATATATATATATATATATATATATAAAACGTCACGACGATCACGATAAAAACAAACTTTGGTTTTCGGAGAAGATTCCAGTCCTTTAAGCAGGAACTCCAAAGTTCGACTTGATTCTTAGATAACTTTAAACCTAGAACGAGACCTCAGCTAGTGAACTCGTTTTGCTTGTGATTTTTTTTTGTTTTGTTTTGTTTTTACTTCATTTGAACTTCATTACTTTCTGTGAAGTTTATATCTTCGAATTGTGACAAGTGATTGTGTTGTGTTTCTTGTGATTGTATACGTACAGCATTATACAGTTACAGGTATAAGATAAATTTGAATCAAAACAATAGTCTGTTACTGTACTCCAAAGGTAATAGTATAAGGTAAGTAGAGTAAGTTTCGTGTATTTAGTTTATTTAGTGACCGCTTTTGTCGATTTATATTTTCTCTTTGCCGTTTGTACTGCCGAGCGAAATGGCTTGTGAAGGTTGTGTGAACCTGGAGGACCGTCTCAGGATGTGTGAGAGGGAAATTCTTCACAAGAGTGTGCTCTGTGAGAAGAGTGAATCCTCTCCACAATCCAAAGAGAGTTCTACCTCTTCCACTTTTGCCACTGCCGTGATCGAGTGGCGCTCCGTGGGGTCCCGTTTGTCGAGCCCGCGTTCGGTAAACGGCTGCCCTGCAGCGCAACCGCTAGCTCTAGCCAATCGTTTTGCTCTGCTGGAAGACGAGGTGGCTGAAAATCAGGAATTCTTGGTGGTGGGGGACTCCATGGTGCGAGGCTATGACCATATCCTTCAGCGGAAGAATAAACGACGTTGCAAGATTGTATGTCAATCGCGCTGTAGGATCACCGATTGTATCCAGACTATCAGAGAGCAAAGGCGGACGAACACGGTTATGGCTGTTCATACAGGAAGTAACAATGTGGGTAGGGTGAGATTAGAGAAACTTGTTCGGAATTACAAGGGTCCTCCTTCAGATGAAGGGGCGTGGGAGCCGCCACGTAGTCTGTGGTATCCTTCCGAGGATCTACGCTAGCTCGTGTTAGAACAGTAGAGCCATAGGGATCAATGAGAGGATATCACAGTTGTGCACGCAACTGGGATACCACTTTCTTGATCCTTGGTATCTCTTTTCTAGGCGCCATGACATGTATGCTTCTGATGAGATCCACCTTACTCGCAGAGGCTAAGATGTTCTTACAAACCTCATTGTGTTAGTTTGTAGAAACTCAAAGGGAAAGGGAAATAAGAGTGTAATGGGGATAACAGAGAAGGGCGAAGCAATAATGTAGAGCAATATGTCAGTGTAGGACAAAATATGATTTTAGGGTATAATGTCGATAGAGGACAGTATATTACATTAGTATGTAATGTCAATGAAAGCCAAAATATCACGATGGGGTGTAATGATAGTGGAGGACAATATATCACGGTAGAATATAATGTCTGTGGAGGACAGAATATCATTTTAGGAAGTGATGCCGGACAGAATGTCAACGAACGCCGGGTGGCCGATGTGGGACGCGGTGTTCATGAGAGCCTGGATGACCGTGGGGGGCCAGATGTCCGTGATGAGGCAAATGTCCATGAGGCACTGAATGTCAATGAAGGACCAAATGTCAATATTGAACAATTTTCAATAAAGAACAAAATTATAATGTAAGGCAAGATGTTGAGAACCAAAACGAGTAAAAAACAAATAATCATGAGCTTCTTAAAATCATGTAATTTAATGCTCGTAGCATTAGGAATAAATTCCAAGAAATCCAGGCGTATGTCAAAAGCGAAAATATCGATATGATAGGGAAAACCGAAACATGGTTAAATTGTAAAGAGATTGAAGCTGAATTTGATATTGCGGAATTTAAACACTTTCATCAGGATATAAACCACAAGAAAGGAAGGTGTGGGAGGGGGGGTTCTGTTGTACGTTAAAAGCAATGCCCATCCCTGTGTTTTAGAGAAAGTGAAACAGGATACGTATGATAGTTTGTGGGTAGAATCAACCCAAACAAATGGACAAAAGATGAATGCAGGTGTAATATATAGGCCAAAAACATTATCATTAACAGACGACAAACTGTTGTTTCAAGAACTGTCTAGTTTCTGCAACCGAGACTTATTGATAATAGGTGATTTCAATTTTACTGACACTGACCAGATAACCCTTGAACATGATCATATAGGTAGTCGCTTGATAGATTTTCTCGGCGACAATTACTTAGTTCAACATGTAAAAGAGCCCACAAGACATGGAAATTTACTCGATCTATTGATCACTAGCCGCGAAAGCATGATAACCGATGTAGAAGTTGGTGAAGCCATTGCAAGTAGTGATCACAAGTTAGATTCAAACGGCTAAAAATTTTAATTATATAATTGTGCATCTAAAATACCCGATTTCAGTAAGGCTCAGTTCATAGGACTACGTTAGGGGCTTCAGCTTACAGATTGGGAGGCAAAATTATGCAAAAGATCTGTAGATTAGATATGGGAAATATTTCAAATATGCATGTTAAGATGATTCATACTTATATCACGTTCAAGGACAGACGCCCCCAAAGCAGGCTCACCCAAAATGACTTGACAAAGACACTGAAAAAAGTATTGCTAAAAAGAGACAGGCTTATAAGAAATACAAGTACTCAGGTGCACCTAATGACTATCAAAGTTATGTAATAATACAGACTTAAAAAAGACAATAAAAGCGAAAACGACAATACGAAATCAATATCGCTGATAAATCCAGAGAATCCCAAAGAATTCTATAATTACATTAGATACAAAAAGGTTATTAGGAATCACATTGGCCCATTATTATCTGCTGACAGTCAACTTGAATATTCAAATGAAGGAATGTGTGATATTTTAAACAAGTATCTTAGTTCAGTATTCGTAAACGAAACACCTCAAGTGAACTCCATACTGAAACCTGTGAAAAGTCTAGGGTGAAGTTACTATGGCAAATATAACAGAAAAAAAATTAAAAGGTGTATAGAAAAAAAAAATCAAAGTTAATAAAACACCAGTGCCTGACGGTTTGCATCCAAGAATCTTAAAGCAAATGAAAAATGAGATTGTTGTTCCATTAGAAATTATTTTCAAGAAATCCATCATATCTGGAGACCCAAGAGAATGGAAGCTTGCTAACGTTACTCCTATATTAAAAAAAGAGGTAAAAAGAAACCAAATAACTACAGCCCTATAAGTTTGACTTCAATCGTAGGAAAAATTATGGAAACTATCATCAGAGATGCTATCGAACACTATTTAGAAAATAACAGTTTGATAAATGATAGCCAGCATGGATTCAGACAGAAACTGGACCTGGTCGGCTCTGGATATCTGGCGATTGTAGTGTAGTGGCTGGTAGTTCGTGGATGCATCGTGCCATGCTACCTGCCGCGAGTTTTTTTATTATTATTATTATTATTATTATTGTTATTATTATTATTATTATTATCAATTATTATTATTATTATCATTATTATTATTATTATTATTACTATTATTGAGTCCCAGCGAAAGGGTCAGATTTAAGGACCGTTTTTTTATTTCACATTTTTTTAGTGTTTGGTTGTGGTGTATTGCAATTAGCAGAGGATCCTAGATAGTTGGGGGGTACTAGTGCGTGCAACTACTCCATCTCCAGATAGAGGGCGGGCGTCAGGGGCCGCCAGTGTCGTTATAATAAGAGTCCAACCGGTGAAGTGGAGATTAGGTGGGCTGCCATGATGATGTTGTGATGGCCGGTGGTTGAGTATAATTGCGATATGCTTGAGGGGTTCTCTCCTAGGAGGGTCCGCAGCAGTTGGAAGTGGTTACGAAGGACGGGACATAGGAATATGCAGTGGAGGAAAGAGACCAGCTCCGTCCCGCAGGCACATGCGGTCTTCAGAAACCGGGTTCGCCAGTGGTTGACACGGATTCTTGAGATGAGGTGAAGAATGTGGGTTGGAAACGGAGGAGAGTGGGTCCAGAGCAGTGGTTCTTAACCTTGTTGGAGGTACTGAACCCCGCAAGTTTCATACATGCATTCATCGAACCCTTCGTAGTTGGAAAAAGATTTTTTTTTCTTCTTCAAATTCAAAACATAGGAACTATATACTGTATTAGTGCACAAACTGTACCATGGATCATTTGCACACGAAATCACGGTGTTCAAAGAACAAAACCAACAAAACATGAATTTCACATAAAACAAAAACATAATGAATATTTGGGGTGAACCCAAGGGTGAACCAAACCGCCGAACCCCGGAAACTGACTCACCGAACCCCTGGGGTTCGATCGAACCCAGGTTAAGAAACACTGGTCCAGAGGGTTCTCATACTGCAGGTCTTGATGGGCCAACCTAGATATGGACCAAAAGGTCTCCTGTCGGCATGCTCCGCCTTTGTAATCCTTTGTAAACCACGGGTAACAGCATTCCCGGTATATTCAGCTGACCAGAGGTCCCATGTAGCTTGATCAATTTTTTGTTGGCGGCACTTGTTGAGAAGCTGAGTGCGATGCAATCCTCTTCAGAGGTTAGGACCCCTCGTTTGGCGGCTCGGTCGGCCATCTCGTTCCCATGGATGCCTAAATGGGAGGGCACCCATTGAAAACAGAGACGGAGGCTGCGTCGTGTAATTTCCTCTGTAAGGATTAGGATTTCCTTGAGGATTTCCGGTCTTGTTTTGCAATACTCGCCTTGTATTGCAGCTAGGTTGGACTGGGAGTCCGACAGGACGACTACTAACGTTGGAGGACAAGGGAGAGTTTTGACTTTAGTCAAAGCCTCCCTGATGGCGACGAGTTCGGTAATTAGGATGATGGTGGGTGGGAGCTTCACTTCGAAGTGCTCTCGCGTGGGTTTGAGGAACAATATGCTCCTGTTCTGCTGTCGCTGAGCACCGATCCGTTAGTAAAGATCTTGTAGTCGCCCGCGTACTTCTTGCCCAGCAATTCTCAGGTACAGTTGGCGAGTTGATGCGCCCCGCATCAACTCCTTTAACTTCTTTAGCTACTCCAAGGACATTGGTTCATACCTCTGGCGGCTTCACGATCCAGGGTGGGTATGGGTCAACTTGGGTTTGGGGGACATGGAGGCAGTCGGCTGGCTCTATACCCGCTCTCGAGCAAAGATCGGAGACAGAGGGGACCAAACCATGTCCTGGAACAGTAGGTGGGGCTGGGTTCCAGTCTTCATCTAATTCAGTATTCCAGGAGTTAGGTACTACCCTCGTTGAGCTGAAGAAGTACCTGCAGGTGTCTCTCTTCAGACGATGCTAAAGTAGGATGATTCCGGATTCGCAGTACGCTTGTTCCTGAGGAACAGACTGTGGAAGGCCGAGTCCTTGTCTAGGCGCTTGGCACTTGACTGTAGCCATGCGGCGGATGGCAGACAATGACAGGTCGTGCAGAGCTTGTGCGCCAAACAGAAGGCGGGAGCGGACTAGACTCTGGGTGAGGCGGATGAGTGTTTCTCTGCTCTGGCCCCATGGTTCGTGTCGGACGGCCCGTATGAGGTTGACGGCACGTCTGGCATTGTTTATGGCTTGTTGGACCTGCTTGGTCCAGCGACCGTCTTTCTGAAAGACGACGCCCAGGTGCCTGACTGAAGGTGACGGGAGCACTTCTGTGCCGCAGATGCTGAGGACGTTCCAGATTGGGTAGTTGCCTCCGTTGTAGCCAGGAAGGTGCACAGGCATGTACACTGTCTTGGTTGCAGACAGGAAGAAGCCGAGGCTTTCGAGGTGGTGGACAACACGGTCTACTTGACTTTGGAAGAGGCGGAGTTTTGCCTTATGGTGGACAGTCCCTCTTCAGACGTCTATGCCTAGATCCGCGCCATTCGGCTATATCGTCGGCATAGGCGGTAATGGTAGTGTCCTTCCTCAGTCCTTTTCCGATGTCGGCTAACATTAAGATGAAGAGAGTGGGTGCCACTACTGAGCCTTGGGGGACTCCTATGTCAACGGTCGTTCGCCCGCTCAGACTCCCTTCCAGCGCACTACTATTGATCGGCCGATGAGGAAGGAGCGAACGAACGAATACAGCGCTGGGGAGACTCCGATAGATTTTACGCTTCAGCAGAAGCTTGGCATTCTAGACGGTGTGGATGGCTCGGGCAATGTCCACGAAGCAGGTGTGCAGAATTCTCTTCTGCCACTGGGCTTTGTGGAGGTGTTTTGCGAGCCGCACGATGTGGTCATTGAGGCTTCTGCCTCTTCGGAACCCAAATGAAGCTTCGGAAGTGCACCCTAGGTCTCGACGATGTGAGTGAGGCGGTCTAGGACGATTTTCTCGTAGACTTTACCGACGTGTGAGCTGAGGGATATTGGTCTGTGGCTGGCCACCATGTGACGTGGCTTGTTGGTTTTGGGGACTGGGGTGCCGTGGCTACCTTCCAGGCTCCCGGGACGACTCCCTCTGCTCAGTATTTGCTAAAAATACAGAAGGGTGTCGTGGAGCGGGAGAGGATGTCTCATTAGATGATTTCATCAGCTCCTGGGGATGTCGTGGAGCCCTGGGTGACCCTCAAGGCCTTGCGGAGTTCGAACTGCTCTGGGCAGGTAGTATATATACGCGGAACTGACCCGACGCCATGACCCGACTTGACTTAACGCGGTGACCCTTTCTGGCCATCGTCAATACCAGTGTCAGGTCCTAGTACCATCCAAGTCCCGATCGCATACCTGTGGGGTATGCTTGTGGGGTACATGTACATCATAGGGGAAGAGGAGACGGGTCATTATCCGGAAAGGAGGTGGGGGAGCCCCCCCCCACACACACACACGCGCGCGCGCGCACGGACGCACACAGAGAGACGGGGGGGTGAAGAAACAGAGAGAGAGAGAGAGAGAGAGAGAGAGAGAGAGAGAGAGAGAGAGAGAGAGAGAGAGAGAGAGAGAGAGAGAGAGAGAGGGAGATGGGGAGACAGACAGAGAGTGGGGCGGAGAAAGACAGACAGATAGACAAAGGGAGAGAGGAAGAGGGTGAGAAAGGAAGAAAGAGACATAGAGAGTGGGAGAAAGACAGACTGAGAGATGGAGAGAGACAGAGAGAGAGCGAAAGAGAGGGAGAGAGAGAGAGAGAAGTAACAATTTCTCTTAAATATGTATGAAATTAAACAATAAAATGAGACGAGACGCACATCTCTATCTGTCCCTTTAATTACTGACAGATTCATCTATTTTAACTTCATTTAATGTACACGTTAACTTATTTGTTTGTTTAACGTGTAGTGAATCGTGTAGACAACGATTAAGCACAATTTATTCATTTATGTAATGAGTAGTGTAACCATTATTAACATACCTGATTTTTTTAATATAAATTTTTGTTCATCTATCTCCTTATCATTTTTACTCATTTATTCACATACTGAATAGAGTAACTAACTACTATGTACCTGACCTTTATTCAATTTTTTATTCACTTATTTTTGTATAATTGCATTAATCTACTAATCTATTTTATCATTTTTATCTATTCATTTATCCAACGAGTAACCTACTTTATTAACCACATTAACTTGTCTCCATTTTAATTCCTTGCAAACACAATCGAGACTAACAGGAGTATGTAGCTCGATGGAAGCATATTCGGAAACCGAGACGTCGTCAAGCTCAGGTTCGAGTCCTCAGCCCGACAGCGTCTCAGTTTCCGAGTATGCTTTCATCGAGTTGCGTACTCCTGTTAGCCTCGATCGTGTTTACAAGGAATTAAAATGGAAACTAATTAATGTGGTTGACACGACGAGGACCTGTGTACTGGGGACCAAACACGGAAGAGCCTAGTGTAGGACATGGAACTGCCTAGTGTAGACCTCCTGGTCTCTTGCAGTCTCCTTCATTCTCATGTTCTTATTCAGTCTCTGCCAACGAGTAATGTAACTACCTTGTATCTCATCTTTATTAAAGTTGATTAATAATTGATTTGACCATTTATCTATTTACTTTTTCCTGTAAGAAGTGGAACATGGAGAACCGGACTAACTTCTTATCTCATATTTATCTAACCAATCTATTTATTTGTTTCTTTATTAATTCAGAGAAGTGGGGCATGAGAGTGAGGGTTACCACTTCTCAAACTTATACTCTATTCATTCATTTATTTATTTATTTATCTATTTATTTATTTATTTATAGAACAGTGGTACGTGGACGCAAGGGTCACCACTTGTCCGACTTTTACTTAATTATTTTTATTTATTTATTTATCTCAAGAGTAGTGGAGCGTGGAGACGGGCTAATTACCAATTATCTATTTTTTCTATTTATCAACTTATCTATATATTTATTTATTAATGTGTTTATTTATCTATGTTTTGCATCAATCGATTCAAGTAGTGGAGAATGCAAAGTATAAGTACTATGAATGTCGAAAGAAATATTAGGAAGAGAGAGAGAGAGAGAGAGAGAGAGAGAGAGAGAGAGAGAGAGAGAGAGAGAGAGAGAGAGAGAGAGAGAGAGAGAGAGAGAGAGAGACACAGAGAGAGAAATAGGGGGGGTTCTCTCCTAAAGACATCCAGTTCCGATTCCGAAGACTCCTCAACCTAACTCGATTTTTTTTTTCAGTTCTACATTCTTGAAGAAAAAATGAAAACCGTGAAGAGATGACTTTGATTAAAAAAAGGCGGATGTGGGGGTACCGAAGACCTGTAGCCCGCCCCATACTCCCACATATATGCCAATCCCATTAACTCCCCCCCGCGCACGGGCTCAAACAAACCCCGTGGGAGTGATACTTCACTCCCACAAAAAAAAAAAAAAAAAAAAAAAAAAAAAAAAAAAAAAAAAAAAAAAAAAAAAAAAAAAAAAAAAAAAAAAAAAAAAAAAAAAAAAAAAAAAAAAAAAAAAAACCGCCCCCCCCCCACAGCGCTTTTAAGATCACCGGATAAAGAAAAATATATTTCATTATGGTATAAGAAGCTGACACAACGACCGACTCAGCTGCAGTCGGAGAACCTTTGCCCTAAGTGTTATGAAAAACAAAAGTCCGAGACTAGATCATACCCGAACTCCACTGCAGCAAATAAATTAATAAACACTACCATAGAAATAGATAAATAAATAAATAAATAAATAGAGGGTAAATAATAAGAAATAATCTAATTAATTAATTAATTGATTAATAGGTAAATAAAAGGGGGGATTCATGATTATCAGGTAACGTAATTAAATAATCACACAAAATGCGGAGAGAAAAAGTTGATCAGCTTTCGTGTCCTCCAAAATGTCAGAGACAAGACCTAACACTCTCCCCCCTCCCTTCCCCATCCCAAAAAATCCCCCCTTCCCCCCCAACCCCCTGACCAAAAGAGGAGGGAACAAGTATGACATTACCCTCCCCCATACAAATATGCATATACACACATTTGTACATGTTGCTATTAAGAACACGGGTACGTGTGTTCACTTATGCAAAGTAGACCACTTGGAAAAAGAAACTAACGAGGCAGAGCGCTTTCGTATATTACATCTTCAGTGCAAAAAGTGCGTACATGTGTGCAACTGTACACACGCACACGTGTACACATACCCATGGATGACACACGTGTAGCGTTTGATACTGTTGATTTATTCTGGCTGAATCAGGTGGTTTTATTCAGCAAATGGGCTCTCTCTCGTCCCAAATCACACTCCTTCTTCTTGGTCTTCCCCCTCCCTTCCCTCGTCTCTTCCGCTCCGACAACTTGTGACCGATTCTTTTCATATGTCCAAACCACCTCGACATGACTGGTCACTTCACCTATACTCTCTTTCTCCCTTTCTCTCTCTCTCTCTCTCTCTCTCTCTTTTCTTATCTATTTCCCTCGGCCCATATACTCTTCTAACTTTTACTATTGCTCTGGTGTGCTTAACCTTAAATCATTTCCTCAAGACTTCCTTAAGTCCTTAAGACTTCCGTAAATCTCTCTCCTTTAACATTCCTGAATCTACCACCTCTCCACTGTGATATTGTCCTCATGGAAAGAAACCCTAGATATCGCCGACTAAGTCAGGAAATGTTGCTAACAGCTAGTTTTCGTCACCAGAAAAAAAAAAAAAAAGTGGTTAAATTCTACAAATCATAAGAGTATTCGTATATTTGGGTATTTTTTACGTGCGTTCATTGATGTTATAAACACCACAATGAATAGAAATAAAAAAAGTTACGATGAAAGACATTTTGGTCCATAGTGTGATTTGAAAAAAAAAAAATAATAATAATAATAATAATAATAACGACAAAATAAACAAAACAGATTTAATAAACAATAAAATAAAACATCTAATCAATATATACACAAACGTTACATAAACAAATAAAACCAACTCCGCATATAATATTTCCAACTCATGGTAAAACTTTACACGCTGGCCATCTGTTTACAAGCCCACCCACACGCCCTCACGCCCACAAGACCACCCAGTCGTCAACCCCACGTCTCGCCCACTGTCCAACACAACCTGACCAACCCAGCAGGAGTTCCTCCACCTGCTCCTCCCCAGCAGGTTGCAAAAGCCAACCTAACCTGACTGGTTGGGTCCTCTTGATCCCCTCCCCCCAACTCAAAATAAATAAATAAATAAAACAAATGAATAAATAAGTCAGTATAATAATTAAATGAATAAAATAAACATTAATAATTAACCAAATAAATAAAATAAACGAATATATATAATTAAATAAAATATGAATAAATTAATTAATGATGAAATAAAAAACTAAACACGTATATGAAAAAACAATAAAAGACAAAAACATTAATTGTTTTCCCATAAAAGGAAAATAACAAAAATAAATTAATATATTACTAATATTATCATTATTAATACATACATATAACAAGGGAGGTAGAAAAAAAGAGGCATTGAAACCAGTCCCACCCATTCCACCCTCTACATACTCCACTCCCCTCTACCTTCTTCCCTCCCTCTTATCTTAGCACCTCCTGGATGACGGGTCATCCCTGCATCTTGTCCACTGCCCTGAGTCAGAAGCAGTGTCGCAAGAAACAGCATATCCACAGCAAGGCCGCTTCATTAAATCGGCAACCCCCTCTCCTAATAATAATACAAATAATAACAACAATAATAAATTGATAAATACAAGTAATAAACGAAAGTAAACATACTAATAAAACAAAACAAGTCAAACTGGGGCGTGGAGGAAAACGACTGACTCCCCACAACCACCGCATTGTCCCGAGGCCTAGATGGTATAGTCTATCGACTCTAACTAGAGCCCTTGAGCGTAGCCTGGGGAAACCTCGTTGTCTACACATCTAGCGATGACCTGCGCTTGGCGATCTGTCTCACTGTTAGTCTGTTCGTTATCAATTAACAACGTGGCATGAACCACGTTACCAAGTGAATTAGAAATGTTACAGACTCATTGTCTTTCCCTCAAATCCTAAGCCATTCCTAACACCATGTAGTCGTATTATGAATATATATATATATATATATATATATATATATATATATATATATATATATATTTATTATATGTACAACACAGGGTCCCAGTGAACAGATTTACATTTATCAACCACATTTCACTTTAATTTTAAGCCAACAACATGAAGACACTCGAGGAGGCCTACATGCAGAAATTCATACGAGGTACAGCTCGAGACTCGAACCTCCGCTATCACGTAACAAGTGACAGTGACTTAAAAAAAATTATATATATATATATATATATATATATATATATATATATATATATGCATTCCATAAATAGATAACGTACAGACAAACAGTGAGACAGATCGCCATGTGTAGGTTAACACTAGAAATGCAAACAATAGGGTCTCCCTGGGCCACGCTCAAGGGCTCAAGTTAGAGTCGATAGAGTATAGTGGACTTACAAATCCCTCTAGAGGACTTTACTAGGCTCTCTATCTAGCACAGGACCGACTAAGACTGCGAACCACAGAAAAGACAAATCCCTTTTCTAGATACATCAACTCACCTTTTTTGATGAGATGGAGCTAAGTTGTTGAGGATTTCCTTACAGTTATCACGTCATGTATCATGCAACCCACGGAAGTCTGTCTTACCTGGAAGAGTGGCAAAAATCCTAGTTAGTTATCCATGTACTTAGTTATCCATATAAGAAAAGATAAAACAAGAAGATATGGGGAGACAAGATGTATCCATGTTCCTAGTTATCCATATAAAAATAACAATATGAGAAAATTAGGGAAGATAAGATTTATCCACATGTATTTAATTATCTATCCATATAAGAAAAGACCAGACATAACATGAGAGAATAAGGTAAGATGTTTTTGATGTTAAAGTACATGGTTTACAAAGTGAAGTGTTTGGGTTAGTCTTAATTCACAGTTAAGTATATAATGAAACGGTTCATATGTAATATCACATACATTCTACTAATTTCGGAGCGCTGCGTGACTTGGGTCCTCGGAGGTATCATTAAAGCCTTAAAGTACTGTCTGCATAAAACAAGCAGTTAGCAGCACTTCCGGGCCTAAATTCTAGGGTCCGCATTCACACGCTAATCTGGGACCCCCACAAATGGGACGCTTGTTGCCAAGTTGCACGTGCCATATACTATTACTAAATCCATAAACTTTTCTGTTTTTATGTAACGAAGGTTTACAAATTTCTTTACAAAGGATTATAAAGGCGGAGCATGCCGACAGGAGACCTTTAGGTCCATATCTAGGTCGGATGCGAAAAAATCATAATGATCAATAAATAAATAAATGAACAAATAAAAACTTACAAGTAAATATATGTATGCATATATATATATATATATATATATAT
>NC_134779.1:54982155-54999655 GCF_046742065.1 Oratosquilla oratoria
GTGGTGTTGACAGTGGCGGTAGTAGTGTTGATGGTAGTGGTGGTGATAGTGGTGTTGACCGTGGTGGTAGTAGTGATGGCGTTAGTGGTGGTGATAGTGGTGGTGATGGCGATAGTGGTAGTGGTGTTGACAGTGGCAGTAGTAGTATTGGTGGTAGTGATGGCGTTAGTGGTGGTGATAGTGGTGGTGATGGCGATAGTGGTAGTGGTGTTGATAGTGGCGGTAGAAGTATTGGTGGTAGTGGTGTTGACCGTGGTGGTAGTAGTGATGGCGGTAGTGGTGGTGATAGTGGTGGTGATGGTGATAGTGGTAGTGGTGTTGACAGTGGCGGTAGAAGTGCTGGTGGTAGTGGTGTTGACAGTGGTGGTAGTAGTGGTGATGGTGATAGTGGTGGTGATAGTGGTAGTGGTGATAGTGGTAGTGGTGATAGTGGTAGTGGTGTTGACCGTGGTGGCAGTAGTGCTGGTGGTAGTGGTGTTGACAGTGGTGGTAGTAGTGGTGGTGGTAGTGATGGTGATAATGGTGATGGTGATAATGGTAGTGGTGTTGACCGTGGCGGCAGTAGTGTTGGTGATAGTGGTAGTGGTGTTGACAGTGGTGGTAGTAGTGGTGGCGATAGTGGTGCTGGTAGTGGTAGCAGTGGCGGTAATAGTGGTGGTGGTAGTGGTAGTAGTGGTGGTTCAGGTGATTGTGGTGACGGTGGGTGATAGTGGTTGTTGTTTTTATTGTTGTAGTGTTGGTGGTAGTGGTGGTGACAATGGTGGTTGTTCTCGTTGTTGTTGCGGGGTTGTGATGCCTTCAATGGTAATGGTTATGAGCATATTGCTATTCATTTTATTGTTGGTGGTGGTGGTGGTGGTGGTGGTGGTGGTGGTGGTGAAGGAGATTATGGTAGTGGTGATGGTCATAGTAGTGATGATGATGTTGGCGATGATGATGGTGAGCGTGAGTAAAATCATATTTGGGGAACATACTGTAATATGATGATGATGATGATAATGATGATGATGAGGAGGAAGACGATAGTAATGATGATGATGATGATGACGGTGATGATGATGATGATGATGATGATGATGATGATGATGATGATGGTGATGATGATCTTATTGGCACGGGAAGCAGCAGCAGCAGTAGTAGTGGTGGTGGTGATAATGGTAGTGATGAATCTAGAAAATGACAAGAAACGTTCTAAAATTCGTCGTGAAGTAGCGATGACGTTCATCATAATGATGATGGTGATGGGCGAAGATGACAATGGTGATGATTACGATCTGACGGTGAAAATGATGTCAGTGAGGAAAGTGGTGATGATAATGGTCATGAAAACGGTGATGGCGACGACGACGACGACGACGACGACGACGATGATGATGATGAAAAGCGATGGGACAACAATGCTATGCTGAAAAAATTGTGATGCTCATGTTTTTTAGTGACTGTGAAACTAGTGATGATGTTTGTGACATTATCATCATCATCATCCCCATTACTATAATGACATTGCAATTACATAAGGATACGGCGTGGTTCTGGTCCATAGGGGTATCACTACAGCCCCCTGGCTACAGCGATGAGATGCTGGTGTTCGAGCACTTAATGTGTGGCGAGGATGTTTATCATCAAGCTGTGCTGACCGTCATGGGAGGAATAAGTGATGAAGAGGAGGAGGAGATGATGAAGACGAGGAGGAGAGGGAAGAGTAAAGAGGAAGAGAAAAAAGACGAGAAGAAGGGGAAGGTGAAGGAGGAAAAGAAGAAAGAAGAGCAGAACAAGGACGCGGAGGAGAAGAAAGAGGAAATGGAAGAACAGAAGGAAGAGGGGAAGGAATACAAGAAGAGAGAAGAGGAGATGAATGAAAAGGAGAAAAAAGAGGAGGAAGAGGAGGAGGAAGAGGAGGAGGAGGAAGATGAGGAGGAAGAGGAGAAGGAGGAAGAGGAGGAGGAAGAGGAGGAGGAGGAAGAGGAGGAGGAGGAAGAGGAGGTGGAAGAGTAGGAGGAAGTGGCTGTGAGGTGGAAGAGTGCTAAATGTGACAAAAGTGACTTCGGGTGTGGTGTGTTTTTATGAGCGGTTTAGCGACTGGTGTTAACGAGTGGGTGTTAGTGAGTGTTGGCAGTGAGTTTTGCTAGTGAGAGGTGTTAGTGAGTGGAGATAATGAGTGGTGTTAGCAAGTGGTGTTAGCAAGTGGTGTTAACGAGTGGTGTTAGTGAGTGTTGGGAGTAAGTTTTGCTAGTGATAGGTGTTAGTGAGCGGTTTAGTGTTAGCAAGCGGTGTTAACGAGTGGGTGTTAGTGAGTGTTGGCAGTGAGTTTTGCTAGTGAGAGGCGTTAGTGAGTAGAGATAGTGAGTGGTGTTAGAAAGTGGTGGTAATGAGTGTTGTTAGCGAGTAGAGATGGTGAGTGTTAGCAAATGGTGTTAGTAAATAGTGATAGTGTTTTTAGTGGGAGCTGTTAGTGAGTGATGCTAGAGACTGTTGTTAGTGAGTGGAGATGGTAAGTGTTAGCAAATGATGATAGTATTTTTAGTGGGAGCTGTTAGTGAGCGCTGCTAGAGACTGCTGTTAGTGAGTGTTGTTCGTGAAAGGTGTTTGTGAGTGTTTTTACTGGGAGCTGTTAGTGAGTAGTGATGAGTTAGCAAATGGTGATAGTATTTTTAGTGGGAGCTGTTAGTGAGTGCTGCTAGAGACTGCTGTTAGTGAGTGTTGTTCGTGAAAGGTGTTTGTGAGTGTTTTTAGTGGGAGCTGTTAGTGAGTAGTGTTCGAGTGCGGTGTAGTGAGTGATGTTTGTGAGTGGTGTTACTGAGAGGTGTCAATGTGCGGTGTTAGTGGGCGTTGTCAGTGAACTGTGTTAGGAAATGGTGTTAGCTACGTTGGGCTGTGTTTTGGGCAAGGTGGAGACGGCCGTGGAGGTGGTGAGGCGAAGGTGATGGCGATAGTTATGGTGAAAAAGGAGGAGGCGGAGGAGATGGAGGAGGAGGAGGAGGAGGAGGGAGAGGGAAAGATGGAGGAGGAAGAGAGGGTGGTAGTGGTGGAGGAGGAGAAGGATGAAGAGCAGGAGAAAGAGGAGAAAATGGGGGAGGAGGAGGAGGGGGAGGAAGGAGGAGGAGGAGGAGAAGGATGAAGAGCAGGAGGAGAAAGAGGAGGAGAAGATGGGAGAGGAAGAGAGGGTGGTAGTGGAGGAGGAGGAGAGGGAGGAGGAGAAGGAGGAGGAAGAAGGAGGCGGTGTAGGTGGATGTAGAAGGGTTGAGACCGAGAGGAGGAGCAAGGGGAAGAGGAGGAGGAAGGGGAGGAAGAGGAAGAGGAGAATGAACGGAAAGAGAAGGAAGAAATGGAGGAGGAAGAATGAAAGGAGAAAGAAGAGGAGGATGGGAAGAAGTGTGACGAGAATGAATTGAGACCGAGAGGAGGAGGAGGAGGAGGAGAATGAGGAGGAAGGGGACGAGGAAATGAGGAGGAGGAGGAAGAGATAAGGGTGAGAAGGGGACGGGAAGGAGAAGGCGTTCATTATTCTGGAGGTTGTGGAGGTGAAGAGGAGGAGGTTGAAAAGTGGAGGGCATGGTAATAATGGAGGCGATGACGATGATGATGCTGACGATGATGATGCTGACGATGATGATGATGATGATGATGATGATGATGATAATGATGATGATAAGGGTAACTGTAATAACTATGTTATGTCAACGACTATAGTAATGACGATGAAGATAATGATGATGATGGTGATGGTGATAAGGGTAACTGTAATAACTATGTTATGTCAACGACTATAGTGATGACGATGAAGATAATGACGATGATGATGTTGATGATGATAAGGGTAACGGCGATGACCGCGTTATGTCAACGACTATAGTGATGACGATGATAATGACGATGATGATGATGATGATGATGATGATGATGATGATGATAAGGGTAACGGTAACAACTATGTTATGTCAACGCCTATAGTGATGACGAAGATGATGATGATGATGATGATAAGGGTAACTATAACAACTGTTATGTTGACGACTATCGTGATGACGATGATGAAGATGCTGGTGATGATGCTAAGGGTAACTGTAATAACTATGTTATGCCGACGCCTATAGTGATGACGATAACGATAATGACAATGATGACGGTAATAGTGACGATCTTAATGACAATAGACTGTGAGTGCGCGAGTGAGGGAGAAAACAACGAATTTAATGATGTTGACGTGCGATCACAACGACGACAACGAAGACTGCCAAGGAGGAGGAGGAGGAGGAAGAGGAGGAGGAGGAGGAAGAGGATACGAAGGATCCGTAGGATGAGGAAGAGATGGGAGAAGAGAAGAAATCGGAGGAGGAGCAGAACGGGGAGGAAGAAAACATGGAAGAAGATGAAGATGAAAATAAGGAAGAAGAGACGGAAAAGAGGAAAGCATGGATGGAAGAGAGAGAGAGATAAAGATAGAGAGAAAGAGAGAAAGAGAGAGAGCGAGAAAGAGAGAGCAGAAGGGGAAAGTGTGGGTGTGGGAGGATAGAGGAGTAGGAGTAGGAGGAAAGAAACAAGAAGAGGAGGAGGAGAAGGAAGAGGAAGAGGAGGAGGAGGAGGAGGCTGTTGGTCAGTACTGGCCTCATAACCGGCAACGACGCGAAACTGGTCCGGCCTCGCGTCGTCCGTAATAAAAGGTGCGGGGGAGGGGGAGGGGGAGGGGGAAGGGTTGGAGGGGGAAGGGGGGAGAGGGGGAGGGGGGATACCATGGAGGAACCAACCTGCAAGAGGCCTTGTGGTCCATAACGAGACCGGATCACATGTAACCAACGGGAGGAGGAGGAGGAGGAGGAGGAGGAGAAGGAGGAGGAGGGAAGGAAGAGGAACAGAAATAAAAGGATAAGGAGGAGAGGAAAGAGGGTGAGAATAAGTAAGAGGGAGAAGGAAGAAGAGGAGAAGGAAGAAGAGGAGGAGAGGCTGGAGGAGAGCATGTAGAGGTGGTGGTAGTGGTGGTGGGTAGCGGCTCACGATAATGGTGGTGGAAGTGGTGTTAGTGATAATGATGGTGGCGCTGGTGAGGGAAGAGGAGGTGGAGGAGGAGGAGGAGGAGGAGGAGGAGGAGGAGGAGGAAAGAGCGGACGTGGCAGCGGAAGCTGTACCAGAGTAATGTAGGAAGAGTCGGGTTCCAGCGAGGGCTGGCACTGAGGCCGGAGCTGAGGATGAGGCTGGGACTGAGGCTGGAATTGAGGCTAGGGCTGAAGCTAGTACTAGGGTTGAGCCTGGAGTTAAGGCTAGGGCTGAGGCTGGAATTCAGGCTAGGGCTGAAGCTGGTACTAGGGTTGAGGCTGGAGTTAAGGCTAGGGCTGAGGCTGGAATTGAGGCTAGGGCTGAATCTAGTACTAGGGTTGAGGCTGGAGTTAAGGCTAGGGCTGAGGCTGGAATTGAGGCTAGGGCTGAAGCTGGTACTAGGGTTGAGGCTGGAGTTGAGGCTGGAGTTGAGGCTGGAGTTAACGCTAGGGCTGAGGCTGGAGTTAAGGCTAGGGCTGAGGCTGAGGCTGGAGTTGGGGCTATGGCTGAGGCTGGAGTTAAGGCTAGGGCTGAGGCTGAGGCTGGAGTTGAGGCTAGGGCTGAGGCTGAAGCGGGAATTAAGGTTAGGGCTAAGGCTGGGGCTGAGGCTGGAGTTAAGGCTGGGACAGGACTGATCGAGGTTAGGACTGGAATTGAGGCTTGAGGCTAGGGCTGAGGCTGGGACTTGGGCTGGGGTTGGTATTAGGGCTAATGTCGGCACTGAAGCGGTTTTGAGGTTGGAACGGAGCCAGGGACCGCGGCTGAGGCTGGGGCTGGGGCTGAGGCTAGTGAGACAGGAAAGAAGGCTGAAAACAAAGACGAAGTTGGAGTTGAGGCTGGAACTAGATGTGGAACTGAGGCCGGGGCTGAGTTAGAGACTCAAAAATGAGGTTTAGGCGAGAATTTGGAACGAAGCTGAGGTTAGGTAAACAGTATTGGGGTTGGCGAATGCGGGAGGCAGGAGGAAGAGGAGGAAGAGGAGGAGGAGGAGGAGGAAGGAGGAGGAAGGAGGAAGAAGGAGGAGGAGGAAGAGGAGGAAGGAGGAGGAGGAGAAGGATGTTGTGGAGATGGTTTGGAGTGGTAGAAAAGGTGGGTATGTGGTTGAGCAGGTGGTGGAATCGGTTTAAATATGGTGGAAAAGATGGTAGAGAGGGGTGGCAGGTGGTAGAACAGGTGGTAGAGGAGGTGGTGGTGGCGTGACGCACTACACAACCACCTGTCTCCACGCGATTTTATTCACTCCCCCCAGAGACGAACGCAGACCCCCCCAAGCCCCCTCCCCCTGACCTCCAGCAGCTGAATCAAGTCTCCTGGCGCTGGACGACGCCATCTTGAAGGTGATGGAATAGGGTGGATGGTGCCTCTGACGCCAAGAATGCCAGCGGGAGGAAGAGGAGGAGGAAGAGGAGGAGGAAGACGAGGAGGTGGAGGAAAGGGACAGAGAGGAGGAGGAAGGTGAGGAGGAGGAGGAGGAGGAAGAGGTGGAGGAAAGGGACGGAGAGGAGGAGGAGGAGGAGGAAAAGGAGGGGAAGTAGGAGGAGGAGGAAAAGGAGGGGAAGTAGGAGGAAGAGGAAGAGGAGTCGGAGGAAGTGGAGGAAAAGGACAGAGGAGGAGGAGGAGGAAGAGGAGGAGGAGGAAGAGGAGGAGGAGAAAGAGGAGGAGGAGGAAGAGGAGGAGGAGGAAGAGGAGGAGGAGGAGGAGGAGGAGGAGGAGGAAGAGGAGGAGGAAGAGGACTTGAAAGCGGACGAGAAAGTAGAGGCGTGAGTTAAGTGGGGGAGGCGGGGGCTGACGGCAGCGCTGACGAAGAGAGAGGGAGAAAGTAGGGGGGAGGGGGGAGGAGAGGGAGAGGGGGAGGATGGAGGGGGGAGGGATGTGAGGGTGATTGGGTGGCGCGGACCTCCTCCCATACGGAAGGAGGGGCAGTTATAGGAGGAGGAGGAGGAGGAGTTGGAGGAGGAGGAGGAGTTGGAGGAGGAGGAGGAGGAGTTGGAGAAGGAGGAGAAGGAAGAAGAGTTGAAGGAGGAGTAGAAGGAGGAGAAGAATGTGTGTCAAAGGAAACGGGGAGTACAGTGGGGAGTGAGAGGGGGAGTGCGAGGGGGAGTGAGAGGGGAAGGGAGAGGGGAAGGGAGAGGGGAAGGGAGAGAAGGGAAAGAGAAGAGGGAAGGGAAGGGAGAGAGGGAAGACGTGGGAAGGGAAAGGGTGAGGAGGGGTGAAGGAGGAAGGGGAGTGGGGAGAGTGGGGAGGGGAGGGCAAGGGGAAATGAAAAGGGGGGGAAATGAAGGGGAGAATGGTGAGAGAGGGTGTTGATGGGGTAGAGAGGGGGCGAGGGAAAGGGGTGAGGAAGAGGGAGGAGTGGAGGAAGGGTGAGGAAAGGGAGAGGGAGTTAGGGGTAGGATTAAGGGGAAGTAGAAGGGTGATGGAGATTGAAGGGGGAAGGGGGAAGGGGAAGGAGGAAGGGGAAGGAGTAAGGCACTATGGAGAAGTGAAGGCGATAGGAAGGGAGCCAAGTGGCGGGGGATGAAGGTGGGAGGGAAGGGGGGGAAGGGAGACGTAAGAAGAGGAAGGAGAAGGCGGGAATGGGAATCGGGAATCGGGAATAGGAAGGTGAGAGGGAGAGGCCACCAAAGCGAAGCAAAGCGAAAGCTAAAGAGCAAAGGTAGGCGGTCCAGATGAGGGAAGAGGGGGAGGGGGAGGGGAGGGGAGGGGAGGGGGAGAGGAAGGGGAGGGGGAGAGGAAGGGGAAGGGGAGGGGGAGGGGAGAGGAAGGGGAGGGGAAGACAGGAACGGAGTGGGTAGGGCGAGAGGGAGAAGCGGGGGGAGGGGAGGGAGGGGGAGGGAGGGGGAGGGAGGGAGGGTGGGGGGAGGGGGGAGGGAGGGAGGGGGGAGGGAGGGAGGGTGGGGGGAGGGGGGAGGGAGTGAGGTCAGACTGGAGGGGGTTAGATCTACTGGGAAGAAGGGATGGAGGATGGAGGAAGGGAGGGAAAAAGAAAGGAGATTTCGAAATACAGAGAGGAAAAGGCAAAATTTCGGGTGAAATGTTTTATCATCAGCAACCAGCGCTTCTATCCAAAGGGACATTTTCACACCGAAGAGGAGCTGGCGTCACAGAAGTGGTGAGGGAAGATTTAAATTAAGGAGGGTAGCACAGAGGAGGAACAGAAGAAGAAAGTGATATACATATGGGTGTGTATATATACATACATATTATATATATATACATATATATATATATATATATATACATATACATATATATATATACATATATACATATATATATATATATATACACACACACACATATATATATATACATATATATATATATATATGTGTGTGTGTGTGTGTGTGTGTGTGTGTGTGTGTGTGTGTGTATCGATCCTTCACTCTGCATTGTCTTCCCCTATAGGCTTCATTCTGGCTTACTTAAAACGAATTTATTCGGCTGGTGAGGGAGGGAGGGAGGGAGGGGGGAATTTGAGGTGAGGGGGAGAACATACTCGAAAAAGTGGGGTCCCAATTAACCGGGATCCCCCCCTCATTCAGCCTTCCCCCCCCACTTCAGCTAGACAAAATCGCCTCACGTCAGCCAGAACAAAATATACAAAGGCCGCCGCCAGGAAAGGAAGGAATAAAAGCGAACGCGAGGATAAAGCAAATGGAATAAGAACAAGACGAGGAAGAAGAACGGAAGACGGAGAGGAGGAGGAGGAGGAGGAGAAGAGGAGGAAAGGGCGATAAAGGAGGGAGTTGGGAGAGGAAGGGGAGAGGTAAAAAGAATCCCGAAGGACCTTTGAGGGATCCAGCGGTCGAGAGGAGGGAGTTAGGGGGGGAGAGAGGGGGAGAGAGGGGGGGGAGAGGAAAGGCGAAGTTGTCAGGAGAGGGAGAAGAGGAAGACAACCAATTGAAAGAGGAATTGGAAAATAAATGGAAGGAGAAATGCAAAGGAGAGAACAGAGGAAAGAGAAGAAGTAGAACACAAAAGAAGAAGAAAGAAAGAAAACATAAAGAAAAAAAAAGTCCAAGAAAAGAAGAAATAACGAATGAAAAGAACGCCGAATTAGAAAAAAAAAAATGAACGAAATAAAGAGAAGGAAGAAGAAAGGGTACGCAAGGAAAAATATAAAAGAAAAAAAAAAGGACAAGAATAAAAAAAATGAACGAAATAAAGAGAAAAAGAAAAGAAACAAAATAGAGAGAAAAAAAGAAAGAAAGAAAGAAGAGGGGAAGAGAAAGGACCCGAGGAACCTGAGAAGAAGAGATATGAGAAGAGGGAGACGAGGGAAATGAGGATAACAAGGCACCGGAGAAAGAGGAGGAGGAGGAGGAGGAGGAGGAGGAGGAGAAGGGGGGGAAGTGTGGAGGAAGAAGAGTAGGTGTGGAGGAAGAGGAAGGATTTTTGAAAAGGGGCTACTAATTGGAAGAGGAGGGGTCCATAGTGCTGCCTGGGTGAGGGCGGAGGAAGGAGGAGGGAGGAGAGAGGAGGGAGAGAGAGGAAGAAGTAAGAAGAGGAAGGGAGGGGGTGGGAGAGGGGGGAAGGGGAAGAGGATGAGGTGGCTGAGGAGCTGGATGTTTGAGAGGGAGAGGAGGAGGAGGAGGAGGAGGAGGAAGCGGGTTGGTGTAACGTAACTGGAAATAGGGGGGGCGAGGAAGAGGAGGAAGAGAGGAGGAGGTAATGACTAACAAGAGAGGCAGGAGGAGGGGGAGAGGGAGGAAGAATTGAGGAAGAGAGCAGAGTTAGAAGGAAAAGAAGCGAACGAATGGAAGAAGAGTAAGGAGGTGGAGGAAGAAGAGGAGGAGGTAAAACCAGAAGGTAGATGTGGAAGAATGAGGGAGGGGAGAGGGGAGAGGCGGAGGGGGGAGAGGGGGAGGGGGAGGGGGAGGGGGAGGGGAGAGGGGAGGGAGAAGGGGGAAGGAAGCAAGAAAACGAATGGAAGGGAAAGGCGAAACATGAGAGGAAGAGGGGAAGAGACGCGGAGGCTTGGAGGAGGAAGAGGAGGAGGAGGAGGCAAGGGAGGAGTAAAGGAAGTGGTAGGATGAAGAGAAGGCGGAGGAGGAGGAGGAGGAGGAGGGGGAGAAGTAAAGGCACGAAGTTTCGCAGAAGTAGGGAGAGAGAGAGACGGGGGAGAGAGAGAATGAGAGAGAGAGAGAGAGAGAGAGAGAGAGAGAGAGAGAGAGAGAGAGAGAGAGAGAGAGAGAGGGGGGGGGAGGCCTTGAGAGAGGCAGGAGGAAGGCAAAGGAGGCAAACTCTCTCTCTCTCTTTCTGTGTGTGTGTGTGTGTGTGTGTGTGTGTGTGTGTGTGTGTGTGTGTGTGCGTGTGTGTGTGTGGACAGGAGAGAGCCAGGACAGAAGAACGCTGAACAAGAAGGCGGAGAGAACAAACAGGGAGAGAAGAAATAAAAGAGAAGGAAAGACGGAAGGAAGGAGAAGAGAAGAGAAAACGGGGAGAGTGCAGAGGATGGAGAAAGATTATATATATATATATATATATATATATATTATATATATATAATATATATATATATATACTTATATACTTATATACACTGACAGTTCAAAGCAATATACTCGCAGAAAGAAATACACAGATACACACACTGTCGAGCACACCCACTCATACACACACACATACAGAGAGAGACAGAGAGAGAGAGAGAGAGAGAGAGAGAGAGAGAGAGTGAGAGTGAGAGAGAGAGGAGCGGAGAACGAGATGAGAGAAAGAAGGAAAGCGAAGGCAGTGGGAATGATAATGATAGAGGAAGAGGAGGAGAAGGAGGAAGAGAAGGAGGAAGAGGAGGAAAAGAAGAATACATTAATGAAAGGAGAGACGGAGATGATGTATGGGCACAACACAAGTAGACCGTTGCAGGAGGAGGAGGAAGAGGAGCAGGTGGAGGATGACGGGAGTAGGAAGTGGAGGAACGAGGATGGATAAAAGGTAAAGGAGGATGAGGAGGAGTAGGAGGAGTAGGAAGAGTAGAGGTGGAAGTTAATCGAGGCAAGGGCAGTTTGGAATGTAAAAGAGAGAGAGAGAGAGAGAGAGAGAGAGAGAGAGAGAGAGAGAGAGAGAGAGAGAGAGAGAGCTCATATTCCAATATATTTTCGGAAAGGCGTTTTCGCTCCAAATACTGGAGGAAGTTCCAAATTTCGGGCTCTCCGGTAGAGAGAACCCCTTTCTGTGTGCCACGCCCCTTCTCGGCTGCAGAGAATTGCCCGAAGCAAACCAGAACAAAGTTGATCAAGTGTGTCACCATGACCAGAGTAGGAGCACAACACTCACAAGTAGTTTGTCCACTTTAATGATTTTCTTCTGGCTAGCGTATAGTCAGAAACCCCTTCTACATCTTTTTGAAATATATATATATACATATATATATACTGGTACATTGTGACAAGTTGATGAAGGTGGAAAAAGAAGTCACGGGTCTAGTTCCGAGTTCCTGAGTTTATTCTTGACCGGTTTCGCTCTATGCATAGAGCGAAACCGGTCAGGAATAAACTCAGGAGCTCAGAACTAGACCCGTGACTTCTTTTTCCACCTTCATCATATATATATATATATATATATATATATATATATATATATAATATATATATATACACACACACACACACACACAAATAAATGAAATATAAATAAGTACATGAAATAAGATATAATATTGCTAATACAAGTGAGAATAAAAACAAATAAAATAATCCTGTTCTTGCTACGGCCAAACGACTCCATTCAGCTGAGGGAAAACTCCGCAACAATAATTCACTGGATTAAGAAGAAGAAAAAGAAGAAAAGACAATATTTTGTCCATTTGAAGGACTTTCTTCCTGCCGGAGCCGCCTGCCGATTTCATTAAGCTCGAAGAAGCTTCCGTCTCTCCCTCTTCTCTGCTTTCGTGAGTTTAATAAGGAATGAGAGTCAGGAAGGATGAAGGCCATAATTGGTGGGGGGAGGGGGAGGGGGAGGGGGAAGGGGGAAGGGGGAGGAAGAGAGGGAAGGGAAGGGAAGGGGAGTTTTGAGGCCGTAGGGGGGCAGGAGTGAAAAGCGCTAAAGAGGATGGAGGAAAGCGGAGGTAAGGGCAAGGAGGGAGAGAGGGAAAGAGAGAGGGAGAGTGAGAGAGAGAAGCAGAGAGAGAGGGAGGGAGAGAGAGAGAGAGAGAAAGGATGGTAGAGAAAGGGAGAGAGAGGCAGAGAGCGAGGGAGGGAGAGAGAAAGGGGGATAGAGAAAGGGGGAGAGAGAGAGGCAGAGAGAGAGGGAAGGGGAGAGAAAGGGGGAGAGAGGCAGAGAGAGGAAGGGAGAGAGAGATAGAGAAGGAGAGAGAAAAAGAGAGAGGGACAGAGGGGTGAGCGAGAGAGAGAGGGAGAGAGAGAGAGACGAAGGGAGAGGGAGAGAGAGAGAGAGAGAGAGAGAGAGAGAGAGAGAGAGAGAGAGAGAGAGAGAGAGAGAGGGAAAGGCCTTTCAACCCTGTCATGCCTTCATGGAACCTGCCGCCATGCTATTTTATTCAGCTGAAAGTCGACCCCACCCCTCACCCACCCCAACTTCGGAAACGAAAAGGTTAAGAAATTCAATCAGATTGAAAACTGAAGACTGAATTGGATAGTGATGCCTGCCTGTCTGTCTGTCTGTCTGTGTCTGTCTAGGGGGAGGAAATGCTTAGCAGGAGGGGGAGGGGGGAAAGAGTTGCAAGAGAAAATAGGGGGAGAGAGAGAAAACTTGTTTGTAAAGTTAGATTAGCAACGGAACGGAAGTGAGAGACGGAACATAGAGAAGGAACGTAGAAAGAACGTAGAACGGAGAGCGAGGAACGCAAAAGAAAAAATAATAATAAAATAAAAAAAAAAAAGTAAAAAAAAAAAAGGGAAAATTGATGAAATGAACATAAAGTGATATTTTAGTCTGTGTAAGAAAATTGAATTGGGGAGAGTTGACTGAAGGGTGAGGAGGAGGAGGAAGAGGAGGAGGAGGAGGAGGTGATGTGTGAGGAGGAGAAGGAGGGGGAAAGGTGGAGGGGGGAGGGGGGAGGTCGGAGAGATTGATTGAATCGGGAAGTTGAGACTCAACACAAGGAGTGTGATGAGTGGGAAGTTGTTGAAACCAGGAACGATGTTTCACGGAACGGCGGTGGAGCGAGAGGGATCGGGAGGGATCGGGAGGGAGCGAGGGAGCGGAGCGGAACGGAAAGGGTGAAAGAGGGCAACAGAAGAGTCGTGCTAAAAAAAAAAAAAAAAAAAAAAAAAATTGTTCCGGGGGCAACGGAATAGTTATTATAAAGGACCAGACAAGGCGTGATAGGGCAACGGAAAGGGCAATGGAAAAGGTACATTATAAAAAGAACGCAGATAAAAGATTACAAGGGGGGGGCCAACCTATCACTGCCCCCACTCCTCTATCATGTAAAAGCACATACAAAACATTATACTACCTGTGTATACTATACTAAACTCACGCAGTGGGAAGTGAGAAACCCCAGGTGGGGCCAATGTTGGGTCACCTCCCCGCCTGGTCCGGGCTGTCGAGAACTAACGCAGCAACCCACAGCGGGTCCCGGGAATCGAACTCAAGACCACCTGCTTATAAATTCGACACGGCATCCACTGGGCTACCGTGCGGCCCATACTATACTAACCTTACTTAAAACAGCCAAACTAACTTCAACTTAGCCCAACCTAATCTATTTCAATACTTTACCCAATCTAATATCTAACATAATAACCAACCTAACACCTAACTTTAACACCTAACCTAACCTAAGATCAAACAAAGTACCTAACCTAGAAGCAAAGTTAGCACCTAACCTGACCTACTACCTAACCTAAAAGCTAACCTAGTTCTCACCCTTACCTTACTTAACCCAGCTGAGACAGCGGCAATCTTCAATGCTCAGTCAAGACACTGACCACAAGGATAGAAGCGTCGGTGCGCCAACGCCCACATAATGCAGATTGAAGGGGAGAGGGGGAGAGGGGGGAGGGAGGGGGAGAGGGGGAGGGGGGAGAGGGGGAGATAGGGGCGGATATGTTATAAGGATCTGGGTAGCTCTCTGTTGCCATCCAGTGATGACCAAGAGAAAGAGAGTGAGAGAGAGTGAGAGAGAGTGAGAGAGAGAGAGAGTGAGAGAGAGAGAGAGAGAGAGAGAGAGAGAGAGAGAGAGAGAGAGAGAGAGAGAGAGAGAGAGAGAGAGAGAGAGAGAAATAGAGATAGAAAAGATCAGCTAGTTCGGGAAAGGTGAAATGCCTTCGGGCGAAGATGAACAGGCGAGGGTGAAATGGAGTTATTCGAAATTAAATCAGGGAGGGTGAAATGGAGTCGAAGTGGAGTCGGCGAGGGTGAAATGGAGTACATGATAGGGAGAGGTCGTAATGGAACGGGGCGAGGGTGAAATGGAGTCGGGCGAAATTGAACCGAGAGAGGTGAAATGGATTAGCTCGAACCGTGGAGGGTGAAAAGAATTTGGACGAAACTGAGACAGGGTGGAGTGGAGTTGTGTTCTTGGACAGGGAGAGGTGAAATTGTGCGGAGGTGAAATTGTGCAGAGGTGAAATTTTTCCCGAGTAGGGCGAAAACGAACCTGGAAGGGTGAAATGGCATTAGGACGAGGAGTGTGGAGCACTCGGGTCTATTTTCCATTTATCTATTTGTTAGCAATAACTAGCGAATCTATCCTTGGTTACAACATACATCTAAAGAGGTGAGGTTATGGAAGTTGTATAAACAGTCTCCAAACTCCTATAAAATACCTACTGCATGAAAACCTTATACTACCCATTAAGGTGTGTGTGTGTATGGGGGGGATGTCTTAGAAGACACAGGGGGGGAGGGGGAGGGGGGAGGCTGGTTACGAAGAAGAGGACAACCCAACATCATCGTCATCATTAAGGGGAGGAAGGAAGACTGGAGGAGGAGGAGGAGGAGGAGGAGGAGGAGGAGGAGTCGCTCCCTTGGTAAAGGGGAACTATGGCGGCGGTTCTGGTCAGGTGAGGAAGCAGAGCGAAGCAAAGCGAAGCGAAGCAGAGCGAAGCGAAGCGAAGAGAAGCGAAGGGAAAGCAACCAACAACAGGTATCGAGAGCCCTCAATGCCCCTCCCCACCCCCCACCCCCACATGGGGCACTGACTGCATAACTATGAAATGGCTCCCCTACGGACCAGAGCACAACATTTCTTTTCTAGTTTCCTTTCAGAAAAGAAGGCTAACAATTTTTTGATCTCTATCACAGCGATATTGTACACTCCAAGGATAGAAGCACTGGTTATTGCTAACAAATCAACTTTGAAAACGTGTAATCAATTGAATGATTTTGTTCTGGATTACGCTAGACCGTTTTATTCAGCTTGAGAGAAGCCCCCCCCCACTGACTGCATAACACTTATACTGCCGTGACTCTGATCCGTAGGGGAGGTCAAGCGGACCCGGGAGAAACCGGTTCTGGACCGACCGCGACCCAAGCCCTCTTGGTTGAATACAGAAGGAGCCGCTGAGCTGACGGGTTTAAAGACACGTTATACACAAACTGCCGCGAGAGAGAGAGAGAGAGAGAGAGAGAGAGAGAGAGAGAGAGAGAACTACACGTCACTGTAATTACAAACTACACGCCGAGGGGATGGGGGGAAGGGAGCCCGTGTGGGGAGGGGAGGGGGGGGGAAATAACAGGATAGTCAGAGGGAGAAAGAGGGGTCTGGGGTCAAATTGGGCCCCGTTAAAGGGAACCAGTCACTAACGAGCGGGGGAAACCCCTTTGCTGCGATGACGTCACCCCTTCAGCGCCAGGTGATTCTATTCAGGTCGGGGTGGAGGAGAGATGGGGAGGAGAGGTGGAGGGAGAAGGAGGAAGGGAGGAGAGAGCGGGAGGAGGAGGAACGAGGGAGTGAAAAAGGGAGGAGGAAGAGGAGGAAGGGAGGGGAGGACTGAGGAGGGCGAGGAGGAGGAAAAGGAGGAAGGCAGGGAGGAGGAGGAATACGGAGGAATACGGAGGATGAGGAGGAATATGGAGGATAGGGAGGAGGAGAAAGAGGAGGAAGGGAAAGGAAGGGAGGAGGGTGAAGAGGGTGAGGAAGAGGAATAGGGAGGAGGGGAGGAATTGGGAGGAGGGGAGGAGGGGAGGAGGAAAAGGAGGAGGAAATAGGAAGAGAGTGAAGGAGGGAAGAAGAGAAAGAGGAGGAAGGGAAGGGGGAAGGGGGAAGGGAGAAGGGAGAGGAGGTGGAGGAGGAGAAGGGCGAGTTGATGTTCCAAGACACGAGTAAACCTTTATATAGTCTATTCTAGTTAGCAACAGACTGTTTTAGTCAGTTTACTGGCGCGGGGGGGGGTGAGGGGAGGGGGGTTCCCTCTTGTGGCCTATTGCAGATTCGTTTAACCTCGTCAAACACGCAGGGTTAAGGTGCGAAGTTTAGTTAACCCTCAAATGACCAAGGTCAACTTGTTGGTGTTGTTCTTTGTTGCGACAAACGAATTCATTCAACCTCTAGTTATCGAAGGAGTTAAACTGAGTTAAGCGAAATAGCCAGGAATTAGTTAAATATGCTCAACAAAACCGCTCGCAGTTAATTACAGAGTTAAATAAACAGACTAGAATTAAATAAGGTTTGAGGTGCAGTTATATATATAGTTACACAAAATATTAAATGCGTTTATATAAAACAGCCAGGAAAAAATAATAAATGATTAATGAATTAATAAATAAAATTGCCTTCGGTACTCTGTGCCGCAGATAAGGGAGGGGGGGATAAGGATAGTAGGGATAGTTCCCCCTTTTGGAAAGGCTCTCAGAATCCGAAAAAAATCCCCAATATTCGGAAATAGGATTCCCTGTTGTTTTTTTTCTAGAATTCGAAAAATGCTTCGTTACGAATATTGGGAACTTCCGAATTTGAGAAAGCCAGAGTAGACTGTATAAACGTGTTTCGAGCATTACGGGCAGTAGATGTACCTGTACGTACACACACACACACACACACACACACACACACACACACACACACACACACACACACACAAACACACAGTTTTGTTGTTACGGACTGTAATTTACCAGCACTTCTGTTCTTGTGTACAATATCGCGCCAGACAAACACACAGAAAGAGAGAGAGAGAGAGAGAGAGAGAGAGAGAGAGAGAGAGAGAGAGAGAGAGAGAGAGAGTTGTTGTTATGAACTGTAATTCACCATTGCTTCTATCCTTGTGGAAAAGCATGCACCAGAGATACAGAATGAGAGAGAGGAGAGAGCGAGAGAGAGCGAGAGAGAGAGAGAGAGAGAGAGAGGAGAGAGAGGAGAGAGAGCGAGAGAGAGAGAGAGGAGAGAGAGAGAGCGAGAGAGTGAGCGAGAGCGAGCGAGGAAAGGGTTGATGGCGTCGAATACCCCTTTAAAGGCGATACGGTGAAAGAGAATTCTGAATTTTGCAAAGTAGCAATTAATCTTTCAAAAGAGTCACAGTAGAACAGCTGAGTGAAATAGGGAATTGGAATGCTCGCC
>NC_134779.1:55004655-55017155 GCF_046742065.1 Oratosquilla oratoria
CGTAGTATGATAAAGTATCATAATTTCTCTATGAATAGAGATTTCCTCGATCACAGATATACACGTATATATATATACATACATATATATATATTATACATAAACACACATGCATGCGTATTCATTACACATCGGCGACAACCTCGAGATAAAAAAAAAAAAAAAAAAGGCGCTATGGATGGAAAAGAGTTAATCAGAAAGTCCGGGATATGATTTTTTTTCCGTAACACTCCATTTCTTTTCTGACATTCCTATACACATGAAACAACGGCACATCTGATCAAAGACAATAATGCCTCGTGTCATCCTAATTTTTCACCACCGAACAAATAATATATATATATATATATATATATATATATATATATATATTATATATATATATGTATATATAAATATATATATATATATATATATATATATATATATATATATATATATATATATATGCATATAAACACACTCATATGTAAAACCAGTGCTTCTATCTATGGGGATAAAATCGCCCCGACGAAGAGGTGAAGAAGAGATTTCAGGAGGAGGAGTAGCAGAACGGAGGGACAGAAGTCAAGCGATAATTATTCTTTTCTGAATCGAGATTAGTCTCTAATCTTAAGTAACTCTGGTCCGTAGGGGTGTCACTGAGGTCACTAAAATGCTAAATGGGTCAGACCCATGCCAGTGCCACTGTATGTTAGGTGGAAGAGGGAGGAGGTGGGAGTAGACGGTCGCCATGTTATGAAGCGGTGTCTTCCTGTGGAGGTGTTGTGTCATGCTGCATTGCTTCTAACCTGGTCAGCGGGTGGAAGTCAGGGATGGCCATTCACCCACAAGGAGCCAAGATAAATAGGAAAATGAATAAGTGTTGGATGGGTGTGAGACGTGAGTGGGTGCATGGCTTGGCCGGCCAAGGTCGTTATTAAGGAAAAAGGGCCTTTTGATATAGACACAACACAAATGGACATAGAATAAGAAAAAATAGCAATATACATTAATCAAAAATATTAAACATATATATATATATGTTTCATGAATCATAAATGAACACTTCAATAATTACCAGGTAGAGTAGCTAGGCGTGCACTTGTACGTAGCACGTAAGAGCAGGTGGGCGATATTAAGTCTTGATTATGGTGTAGACGAGTTTTGATTCTGGTTGTTAGAAGTCTAGTCCGATCTTCAAGTCTCGGAAGCAAATGAGCTGTTTAAGGAGAGACTGATGCACGATAACTTCTGGTAGGGGAATCTTTTGGTAGTCGGAAACATGTAGGATATTTGTTAATGTTTCATAGTCGAGAAATAGCAGAGTGTGGAGTCTGATTAGCTTCAGTCCAACAACAATCTGGAGATGTCCGAAAGAAATCGGAATAAACGAAGGCTTTGCATTTCGCGTGAAGATTGCGTAGTGTAATCGTAGAGGCCGAAAACACTTGTTTAGTTGAGCTGTTGTAATCATCGAATGTAGAAAAATTTCTACGTTGATTCAGATGAGCCGTGGGCATCTGCTTCTTTTCTTGTCTTCTGCCGTCGCTCTCTGCTTGGATCTCCGCTCGCGATCTCTCTTTGGTTCTCTTTCTCGGGTTATCTCTCCGTTCTGATTCTCTCTGTAGTCGTTCTCTGCCCGGCCTTATATAGCCCGGGAATGGGTGATTACGTTTCCTGGATGCCGACACATGCTTAAGAAAGGTAGTTTAGCCACCTCCAACCAATGGGAAAGAAGAACATGCTTTAGCGCCAAATTATGTAACGTTTTTCTGAACTTGGCGTCATCTGACAGAAGAACGTATTCGAAGCGCGCCCCAACAGACGGGTATTGCGAAATGGTTTACTTTACAACATACATTTATAACATACATTAATGATAATACACATATACAAACAGGAGACTTTATTCACGTTAAGGACGTATGTGTGTGTGTGTGTGTATGTGCACATATCACAAAGAATTACAAAGGAAAAACATGCCGACAGGAGACCTTTTGGTCCATAACTATTATGTACAGGAAGAGCCAAACCCATAGGGTCCAGTATTTTCATTTCCATCTCTCAAATTTGACTTCATATAAATGTATACACTTTCATTTGTTTATTTCCTCTTTACATAAGTAAATAAATAAAATTATAATGATACATAACTAACAAACGGATGAAATATAATGTCAATGTATTTAATGAGATTCGGTGACCATACGGAAACAGCATATTCCAAATGTGGCCGAACTATTTATATTGCTTGTTAATTACATATGGATTTTTAAAAATCAAAAGATCGTGCAATCAGTCCTAGAATATTATTTGCTTTCTCTGATACAGAACTACTCATTTCTCACTGTAAGGAAGAACCAGAAGGTTCTTTTAGAACACTTTTCTTTCGTGTGAGGTGTTATGGAAAGATTTGTAAGCCATTTTTGATGTCTTAAATATATATATATATATATATATATATATATATACATATATATATATATATACATATATATATACATATATATATACATGTGTATATACATATGTACATGTATATTTGTACATATAAACAAAATATATACATATACATATATAAATATATACATATGTATATATGTGCATATATATATATATATATATATATATATATATATATATATATATATATCATTGAAGTAAGTAGTAGGAAGGAAACTAGGCGGCCGTACGAGCGTCCTCCAATCAGGAACGTCGAACGAGGTGCCGGACAAGAGAGGTCAACAGTCAGGTACGAGGCTTGGAGAACACATCTCGGTGAACAGACGGGATGGCCATGAAAACTTGTATTTGGAGATTCATTGAAGACATTTTCTCTCGGATGTACAGGGCTTCGAGAATCTGCAGTCTTCTTGTATCTTGTGGCTTGTCCTATGAGTTTGGTATTTTCAACCATGGCCTGTCTGGTGAAAGTAATGTTGTGGTGAAATTATGTGTGTGTTTTTGGTGTGCCATTCTGCAAATGTAGGTTGATTCTTCTTGAAAGTTTAGTAGTGCAGTATCCTACGTATGAATAATGAAGGGACTCAAAGTTCCCTTGTTTAAAAGAGTATTCATACACGAGATGACTGCGCTGTGTCATAGGAACATGGGAAGAGTTGCTCTAGAGTAGGATATTTGAAATTTTCTTGTTTTTTGTAATAAATAACGAAGTCCACACGGTCGAGAGGGTTAGCAGGTTTGATATGACGTTTAATGGTTTGCTTAATGATCTTCTCTTCGGTTTTATAATCTTAAGTCATGTGAGATTTATAGAATAATCTGACGATTACAACTAAATTGGGGCGGTCTGGAGCTTGGTCGTACCATTTGTTGAGTTGCCTCTTGATGACCCTGGAAATTTCATGGTTGGAATAGCCATTATTTACTAGGACCTGTGTGGCTCTTTAAATTTCTTGGCGCTTTTCCAACTACTGCAGTGCGAGAGAGCCCTTCGAATATAAGCACTAATGGTAGAGTCTTTAAGGCGTTGGGGGCACTCACCTTTCCCGTTTCGACACAGGCCCGGGTTAATGGGTTTGGTGTAGAAGGAGGTGCTGAAGTGTGGGTGGTTCTGAGCTACCAGTACATCAAGGAAAGGAAGTTTACCGTCGGCGCTGAACTCGATTGTGAAATTAAGCCCGGAAACTACTTACAGATTTTCTCTGAGGGGTATGAGGTCTTTTTCTTTTTTACCACTTTCACAAAGATGTCGTCAATGTATCTTGCGTAAATAGCAGATTTGTTGAACGTACGGGAAAATTCACGTTCCACCATCCCCATGAAGAAATTAGCGAAAAGGACCCCGAGAGGGGAACCCATTGCTACTCCATCAATCTGCTGGAACTTCCTTCCACGGAGGCAGAGAAACGGCGCTTCCTTCGTACACATCTCCAATAACTGCAATCCTCTTCAGTAGTATTACTAAAGAGGATTGCAGTTAGTAATCGAAATATATAGTTTCGCTTATTCAACTCTCTTTTTTCCGACTGTGGCGTCAGTTGTGATGTGTATATTATATATATATATATATATATATATATATATACATATATATATATATACATATATATATACATATATATGGTTAGATCTTGGAAACAGGTTTTCTTTTAAACATATTTGTTAGAAACAACTGCGCATTCGACGCTACAAAGCTTGAGTAGACTTTCAAGTCTATTCAAGAAGCGTTGTAGCGCCGAATGCGCAGTTGTTATATATATATATATATATATATATATTCGGTTTCATATGTGTATCTATACTCAACGGCGGCAACCTTGAGATGAAACAAACGGTGATGACCACGCGATGTTTTGCACGGCGGCGCGCAATCCAATCTGGTAGATGGCGACCAACCCGCAGGCGGCGGATCTGTACGAGGCGGCGAGGTCGAGGGAGGGAGTGGCGACGACGCGAAGCTGCCACCGTCACATCATCGTCGTTTACTACAGCAAGCTTCCCCCTCCACTTTTTTTTTCTTTTTTTATTCTTCGTTTATTTCCTTTGGTTATCTTTACTCTGACAATTTCATTTTCCTGTTTTCTTTTCATCTTATTCTATTGTTTCTTTTTTCAAACTGTTTTACTTGTATATTTATTTTTTTGTCTTTTTGATTTACTCTTATTTATCCTTTTTATTTATTTGTTTATACGTGTCTATATTATATATATATATATATATATATATATATATATATATATATATATATATACATATATACACACACACTATATATATATATATATATTATATATATTGAATATACGTATATATGTATACAAATATGATGAGTTAGTTCTATTGTTATCTATCAATATTTCATTGTCAATACTATTGTGCAATATTATCGCTGAATAAAAAATATATAAAATATATAAAAGTCAATTTCTTGTTAATCATTATCCCTTATCATGGCTCCATCTTATCTTAGAATATCAATAGATCATTTGCGACGTAAAAAAATAAAAATAAATAAAAAATAAATTGTTAAAGTGGTTATATCATAGTTAGAAATAATAAACAAACACACAAATAAACATATCAGTGATTGTGTATGTTAAAGACAGATTGAACATTTTTAAAAGCTCTGTCATGGGATTCGAACCCTGACCCGTGCGTCCATATATCAGTGATTTTGAATAAATGAAAAAGATGGTCACCCACAATGCCATTCTCATGGGACTTGGCGTCATCTGGCGCTTTCAATCGCCTGGACTGAACCCTCCGGCATCGGCTGACAATTCAAATCTCATCCCGGCTGCTGCCGCTAGGCGATTTTATTCATCCCCGTGGCGAATCCACGGTAGGGAACTGTGTATATATATATATATATATATATATATATACATACATATACACAGGGGGTAGCCAAAAAGAAAAAGGCATAGAAACCACTCCCATCCATTCCATTTCCTATATATTCTACTCCCCTCCACCCTCCTCTCTCCCTCTTATCTTGGCACCTCATATATATATATATATATATATATATATATATATATATATATATATATATATATATATATATATATATATATATATATATATATATATATATATATATAGTAATCAAAACTTATTACCGTGTTGTTCCGGTCCCTCGCCATTCTCGAGTCATTATTACTTAGGAGAGCAGAGAAAGTGACAGAGAGAGAGAGAGAGAGAGAGAGAGAGAGAGAGAGAGAGAGAGAGAGAGAGAGAGAGGGGGGAGAGAGAGAGAGAAGTGGAGGTGGTTGCCCGTCTTGTGCAATACCTGGCGTTGTCCTCCTCCTCCTCCTCCTCCTCCTCCTCCTCCTCCTCCTCCTCCTCCTCGTCGTCGTCGTGGCTCCGAAGCGTCGCCATGGATACCGACCGGCAGCGGAGCCAAAAGCAAAACAGTGAGAGCTACTCGACTGAAGAGGAAGAAGACGAGGAGGAAGACGAGGAGGAAGACGAAGAGGAGGAGCAGGAAGAGGGGTAAGAACAGAGGAGGAGGATAGGAAGGAGAAGGATGGGGAGATGAGATCGAGAAAGATGAGGGGGAGAGGAGGGAGAGAGGAGGGGGGAAGAAATGGGGAGGGAGAGGGAGAGGGAGAAGGGAGGGAGTGGGGAGGAAGAGGGGAAGGATGGGGGATAGGGAGAGAAGGGAGAGGGAGAGGAGAGAGAGAGGTGAAGAAATGGGAAGGGAGAGGGAGAAGAGAGGGAGTGGGGAGGGAGAGGGGAAGGAGGGGGGAGAGGGAGAGGAGGGAGAGGGAGAGGAAGAGAGGAGGAAGTGGGGCAGAGGTGGAGCTAAATGAGTGGGAAGGGAGGAAGAGGGAGAGAGGAAAGATGGGGAGGTGTCGGAGGATGAAAGGGAGGAGGAGGAGGAGGAGGAGTATTGCAATTTCGACATGAATGACCAGCGCTTCTATCCTTGAAGACAATGCTAGGCCATAGAAGTTACAAAGGACAAATCCAAGAGGGGCAGATTTTTGTTTATTTATTTTTATCTATTTATTTATTTATCTATTTATTTAATTCTATTTTTTTGAGTGGGGACTAGCATTCAATCGCAAAAGAATGCTGCGTGACTCTGGTCCGTAGGTGCGTCACCAAAGTCCCTAAAACGTTGCCTACGTGAATAACCCCCCCCCATACTCGAGAAGGAAGAAGAGAAGAAAGAAGTAAAGGAGGAGGAAGAGAAAGGAGAGGAGAAGGAAGCGAAGGAGGAAGAAATGAAGGGGGAGAAGAGTGAACAGGAGGATGGAGAAGAGGAGGAGGAGAAGGCAGAGGAAGAGCAACCAAGAGAAAGAAGAGAAGGAGAAGGAAGAAGAGGAAGAGAGGCAGAAGATGGAGAGGAAGAGGAGGAGAAGGCAGAGGAAGAGCAACCAAGAGAAAGAAGAGAAGGAGAAGGAAGAAGAGGAAGAGAGGCAGAAGATGGAGAGGAAGAGGAGGAGAAGGCAGAGGAAGAGCAATCAAGAGAAAGAAGAGAAGGAAGAGGAAGAGAGGTAGGAGAAGGAAGAGGAAGAGAGGCAGAAGATGGAAAAGAAGAGGAGGAGAAGATCAGAGGAAGAGCAACCATGAGAAAAAAGAGAAGGAAGAAAAGGAAGAGAGGCAGAAGATGGAGAAGAAGAGGAGAAGGCAGAGGAAGAGCAACCAAGAGAAAGAAGAGAAGGATAATGAAAAGGAGGAGAGACAGAAGATGGAGACGAAGAGGAGGTGAATGAAGAGGAGAGAGAGGAGAGAGGAGGAAGAGAAGAAGGAAATGAATCAAGACTAGGAAGAAAAGAACGAGGATAAGGAGGAGTAGGAGGAGGAGGAGGAGTAGGAGGTGGGGAAGTAAAAGGATTAGGATTTTTTTTAGAGAGAGAAGGGGGAGAAGGATAAATTTGTAGAAAGGAGGATTAGGAGGATTGGGAAGGGGGTCAGGAGGAGGAGGAGGAGGAGAGCGAGAGAGACGTGGAAGAGGATAAGGAGGAGGTGCATGAGGGGCACTATGAGGAGGAGGAGGAGGAGGAGGAGGAGGAGGAGGAGGAGAGCGACAGAGATCTGGAAGAGGATAAGGAGGAGGTGCATGAGGGACACTAAGAGGATGAGGAGGAAGAGGATAAGGAGGAGGTGCATGAGGGGCACTATGAGGAGGAGGAGGAGGAGAGCGAGAGATGAGGAAGAGGATAAAGAGGAGGTGTATGAGGGCCACTAGGAGAAGGAGGAAGAGGAGGATGAGGAGGAGAGCGAGAGAGATGTGGAAGAGGATAAGGAGAACGTTCATGAGGGGCACTATGAGGAGGAGGAGGAGGAGGAGGAGGAGGGGGAGGAGAGCGAGAGAGATGAGGAAGAGGATAAGGAGGAGGTGTATGAGGGCCACTAGGAGGAGGAGGAGGAAGAGGAGGATGAGGAGGAGAGCGAGAGAGATGTGGAAGAGGATAAGGAGGAGGTGTATGAGGGGCACTATGAGGAGGAGGAGGAGGAGGAGGAGGAGGAGGAGGAGGAGGAGAGCGAGAGAGATGTGGAAGAGGATAAGGAGGAGGTGTATGAGGGCCACTAGGAGGAGGAGGAGGAGGAAGAGGAGGAGGAGGAGGAGGAGGAGGAGAGCGAGAGAGATGTGGAAGAGGATAAGGAGGAGGTGTATGAGGGGCACTATGAGGAGGAGGAGGAGAGAGAGAGATGAGAAAGAGGATAAGGAGGAGGTGTATGAGGGCCACTAGGAGGAGGAGGAGGAGGGAGAGGAGGATGAGGAGGAGAGCGAGAGAGATGTGGAAGAGGATAATGAGGAGGTGCATGAGGGGTACTAAGAGGAGGAAGAGGAAGAAGAGGATGAGGAGGAGAGCGAGAGAGATGTGGAAGAGGATAAAGAGGTGTATGAGGGGCACTATGAGGAGGAGGAGGAGGAGGAAGAGGAGGAGGAAGAGGAGGAGGAGGAAGAGGAGGAGGAAGAGGAGGAAGAGGAGGAGGAGGAGAGCGAGAGAGATGTGGAAGAGGATAAGGAGGAGGTGTATGAGGGGCACTATGAGGAGGAGGAGGAGGAGGAGGAGGAGGAGGAGGAGGAGGAGATCGCGAAGGATACGAAACACGTGTGCCTTGGAGTCGATGGGGGAAGTCCCCATGACTCAGTTCTGATTGTGACTTCCTTCAAGTCCCTACGGACCAGGGTCACGCAGCATTCTTTGACGCCTAGAGACGAGTCACGTTGGAACTTGCATGACGTCATTCAACATTGTATAACTCACGTGTAGAGTGAGAGACAGAAAAAGAGAGAAAAGAGAGAGAGAGAGAGAGAGGGAGAGAGGGAGAGAGAGAGAGAGAGAGAGAGAGAGAGAGAGAGAGAGAGAGAGAGAGAGAGAGAGAGAGAGAGAGAGAGAGAGAGAGAGAGAGAGAGAGAGAGAGAGTTCCCTCTATTGGGTAGAGGTCAGAAGGAACTTTCCATTCCGAATGTCGGAGATTTCCGAATTCTAGAGATTCCCAATAACAGAGAGACGTACCTGTGGTGTAAAGTATAATTGCATATCATCAGTCACATACGCAAGTGATTTGACAGCCTGCGCGCGGTGGTGGTAGGGTGTAGGGGTGGTGGTAGTAGGGAGGTGGTGGTGGTAGTAGGGAGGTGGTGGTGGTAGTAGGGAGGTGGTGGTGGTAGTAGGGAGGTGGTGGTGGTAGTAGGGAGGTGGTGGTGGTAGGGAGGTGCTGGTGGTAGGATGTAGGGGTGCTGGTGGTAGGATGTAGGGGTGGTGGTGGTAGAGAGGTGCTGGTGGTAGGATGTAGGGGTGGTGGTGGTAGGGAGGTGCTGGTGGTAGGATGTAGGGGTGCTGGTGGTAGGATGTAGGGGTGGTGGTGGTAGGGAGGTACTGGTGGTAGGATGTAGGGGTGGTGGTGGTAGGAAGGTCCTGGTGGTAGGATGTAGAGATGTTGGTGGTAGGGAAGTGCTGGTGGTAGGATGTAGGGGTGGTGGTGGTAGGTAGGTACTGGTGGTAGGATGTAGGGGTGCTTGTGGTAGGGAGGTGCTGGTGGTAGGATGTAGAGATGTTGGTGGTAGGGAAGTGCTGGTGGTAGGATGTAGGGGTGGTGGTGGTAGGGAGGTTCTGGTGGTAGGATGTAGGGGTGGTGGTGGTAGGGAGGTTCTGGTGGTAGGATGTAGGGGTGGTGGTGGTAGGGAGGTTCTGGTGGTAGGATGTAGGGGTGGTGGTGGTAGGGAGGTGCTGGTGGTAGGATGTAGGGGTGGTAGTGGTAGAGAGGTGGTGGTGGTAGGATGTAGGGGTGGTAGTGGTAGAGAGGTGGTGGTGGTAGGATGTAGGGTTGCTGGTGGTAGGAAGGTGTTGGTGGTAGGATGTAGGGGTGGTGGTGGTAAGGGTTGGTAGTGCTGGTGGTAATGGTAGTCATGGTGGTATGGGGTAGTGGTGGTGGTGGTGGCGGTAAGGTGGAGTAGTGATTGTGGTGATGGTAAGAAGTGGTAGTGGTAGGAGGTAGTAGTGACGGTGGAAGGGGGTAATGGTTGTGGTGGTAGTTGTTGTGGTGGTAGTTGTTGTGGTGGTAGTGTGGTGATGGTGAAGAAGTCATTTGATTAAATGAAGCGTTAAAGGTTTTCCTTTAAAACTTTAAAAAGGTTACGTATTTTTTTCTTAATTATAGAATAGAATATGTATAATAAAAAGTTATATATATATATATATATATGTGTGTAAAGAAATCACAAAACACACGTGATAAACTATTTTTGCAGAAACCACCGGGAAATTGAAAAAACAGATAACGAACGTTTTCGTCTATCAAATGTGTGTGTGTGTGTGTGTGTGTGTGTGTGTGTGTGTGTGTGTGTGTGTGTGTGTGTTATTCAGCTCGATATTATATAAACAGAGAGAGAGAGAGAGAGAGAGAGAGAGAGAGAGAGAGAGAGAGAGAGAGAGATTCTAAAGACTATTCATGAAAAAAAAAATCCTTATTATCCAAAGCATTAAGGCTACTGTCCTTTTTAATCCCGGAGTTTATTTAATCTCGACAACGTAAGATAAACCGAGGTTATAAAAATGAACCACAATCATGAGAATAAATTTAATTAAGTAGGAGACAAGACAATGTAGAAAACGGGGAGCACACGTCATTCCAAATGACGTCACGTGGGTAGGAGCTACCCACATTCTCGTTTCTTAGGAGAAAAAAATAAAAGGAGAGAGAGAAATTACAAGTATAAGACTTGTCTTTAGACTTGTTATTGTTCAAGACATATTCTAGCTTATGTTCTGGTTATTGTTGTAAGAAGGACTTCTTTTGTGATGTTTCCATTGAGTTTCAAAGCTACAAAGGTAATAACAACGGGATCAACTTGTTCAAGATACTTCTGATTAAGAGTTTAACCTCATTAAGATATTGTTTGATTCCTAAGCTTATTCTGCCTGCTGCGCCAGGCGATGTTATTCAGGTGAGTGGAGACCCGCCATACGTCGAATAGAAGCGCTCCACCATTTATGGGGACATCGGGCTTGTTGGTTGTCGCCAACCGATTTTATTCAGATGATGAGGTTTCTCCTATTCGGTGAAGCATCTGGACGACTAATGTCAGTCTTAAAGGGCCTATCACACTGGGCTATTTTACCTCCAACCTCCGACTAATCGGCGGTACCGCCCACCTCTAGAACTTTTTCCGCCGTGAAATCAATATGGCGAACTATTTCGTCTTCTCAACAAAAATACATAGAATGTCATTTGACCTGCTGGAGGAAATTTGTTTTCCTCCAGCATACCAGATTCCTTCCCGAAAGCTGTTGGCTGCAAATCCGCTCCAAAAGTCGGAGGAAAAATAGCCCAGTGTGATAACATTTGCAGGGTACGAATTATTTATATTTTTTATTTATTTATATTTACTTTTATTTGTTTTTATTCATTTATTAATGATTTGGTTGGTTATGTTTTGCCGATTACTTACCCTTGTAGGTGCTAAAAGACATAAAACACACACACACAATTATATATGTATATATATATATATATATATATATATATGTATATGTACATATATGTATATGTACATATATATATGTATATATACATATATATATATATATATGTGTGTATATATATGTATATATATATATATATATATATATATATATATATATACACATGTGTGTGTGTGTGTGCGTGTGCGTGTGTGTGTGTGCGAGTGTGTGTGCGCGTGTGTGTGTGCGTATGTGTGTGTGTGTGTGTGTGTGTACAACACTGAATGGGTCCCAGTGAACAGATAACACTTGTCACGTGCTAGCGCAGATTCGAATCCTTGGCTGTACGTTTTAATTTCTGCATGTTGGCCTCCTCAAGTCTCTCGATGTTGATGGCTTAGATTCAAAGTGTATTGTGGTTGATGATGATGATGATAATATATATATATGTGTATATATATATATATATATATATATATATATATATATATGTATGTATATATATATCTTGTTAAGCGACGGAATTAATTTCATTAATATTTTCATACATTTCATCCGGTCAACAAGTGGACTGTAACAATACCAAATCCACTACTTATACCAACAATATTGCAGAGATGAATCTAGCCGTAGTTTAATCAAATACTACCAAAGTACAAACGTAAACCTTAATAAAGGTTTAAATAAACTGGATAACTTTACGAGCTATTTGGATCGTACCCGGTAGCAAGATGACCACCGCAGCACCTCATCGTGACCTTCTACACCTATCCAGGTTGCACACACACACACACACACACACACACACACACACACACACACACACACACACACACACACTGACGTTATAAGAACATAAGAATGAAGGAGACTGCAAGAGACCATAAGGCCTACACTAGGCAGCTCCCTATCCATCACCACCTGTCATCCCCATCCATAAAGTTGTCTAATCGTTTCTTAAAACAACTGATAGTTTCAGCGCTTACTACATGGTTACTAAGTTTATTCCATTCGTCGACCACCCTATTAGTAAACCAATTCTTGCCTATTTCCTTTTTAAATCTAAATTTGTCCAGTTTATAACCATTACTGCGAGTCCTGCCTGTTGTTTTGATATGATGACCTTGT
>NC_134779.1:55022155-55029655 GCF_046742065.1 Oratosquilla oratoria
TGTGGTTGTTGTTGTTGTCGGTGGTGGTGATGGAGGTGGTGTTAATATTTGTGTTGTGGTTGTTGTTGTTGTCGGTTATGGTGGCAACAGTGAAGGTAGTTTTTATGTTTGTGTTGTACTTGTTGGTGCTGGTGGTAGTAGTGGAGACGAGAATGACAAACCAAACCCTTCTCACCTCCGAAGACCACCAACGTTCACGTGTCCTCGAAGAAGACCTCGACACAGACTTGGACGAGCCAGTGGAGAGCCTTGAACCTTGAACCTACACCCCACATCATCCTTGGGCGTCGAGGGCGAGGTCCTCCTTCAAAGAGTGCCAGATCGGAGGATGCGCCTAACCTAACCTAACTTAACCTACTGGGCCAGGTCGGGGAGTACTAAGAGATAATCCAGGTAACTCGTCCGCGAGTGACGTCATCATCGCGTACATGATGATTTCACTCGTCAGGTGATTCCATTCAGCTGAGGAGCAGATTTTCTCAATTACCAAAGCGTTGAACACTGCGTGACAATATATATATATATATATATATATATATATATATATATACATATATATTTGAATAATTCGCTAGTGGACAGCGACATCAATCTGCGCGACGGTCATGGATTGTATGATACATATATATATACATATATATACATATATATATATATATATATATATATATATATATATATATATATATATATACATACATTATTCCGCAAATACCAGATGGTTCTATACAGTCTCGCTGGAACCTGCGTAGCGTCTCTATCACCTGAATAAAATCGCCTGGCGGCGACAAACAGAACAAACACATAAACGAAGCCATCTAACTCTCGACCGGGTGAAGTCCGTCTTTACTGGGAAAGGACGGTACGGTAGACAGGTCGGTAGATGAGGCAGTAGAGGAGCCGGTGGATGGGACGTTAAAAGAGAAGGTAGACAGGATAAGAGAAGGAACGTTACACGGGACAGGAGACGAGAAGGTAGATGAAACTGTAGATGTTATGGTAGACAGGGAGGATAGACGGGATGGTAGATGAAACGGAATACGGGACGGTAGATGAGGCGCTGAATAGATCGGAAGATGAGACGGTACCGGTATATGGGATGGTAGACGGGATACTGATAACGGCAAACGAAAGAGTAGATAAGACAGTAGATGAGACGGGACGAAGACTGAACAGTAGGTTTGATGGTGTGACAGGAAGAGAAGGAGGAGGAGGAGGGGAAGGAGGAGGAAGAAGAGAAAGAGGAGGTAACAGAGGAGAAGGAGGAATAGGAGGAGGAGAGGGTGAAGGAGGAATAGGAGGAGGAGAGGGTGAAGGAGGTAAAGCTGGTCCAGGGGAAGGAGGAAAGAGGAGGAGTAGGGGGAGTTAGGGAAGAAGAAGAAGAAGAAACAGGAGGAGAAGGAGAAGGAGAAGAAGAAGGAGGAAGAGAAGTAGGTGTAGGGGGAGAAGAGGAAGAAGGAGGAGGCGGAGAAGGAGGAGGGGAGAGGAGTAAGGGGAGAAGAAGAGGAAGAAGGAGGAGGAGGAGGAGGAGGAGGAGGAGGAGGAGGAGGAAGTGGGTGAAAGCAGGAGCGATGAGGTCGCCGACACGTGTCCAAAGAGCAGGGTCGACGGGCACAACCTATATTCCAAGGACCGTGAAGGGAGGGAGGGAGGGAAAGGGAGGGAGGGAGAGAATGGGAGAAACGGAGGGAAATGGAGGGGGAGAGACAGGGAGGAGAAAGATTGAATGGAGGGGTGGAGGGAAAGGGAGGGAGGGAGGGAGAGAATGGGAGAGACGGAGGGAAATGGAGGGGGAGAGACAGGGAGGAGAAAGATTGAATGGAGGGGTGGAGGGAAAGGGAGGGAGGGAGGGAGAGAATGGGAGAGACGGAGGGAAATGGAGGGGGAGAGACAGGGAGGAGAAAGATTGAATGGAGGGGTGGAGGGAAAGGGAGGGAGGGAGGGAGAGAATGGGAGAGACGGAGGGAAATGGAGGGGGAGAGACAGGGAGGAGAAAGATTGAATGGAGGGAGGGAGGGAAAGGGAGGGAAAGGGAGGGAGGGAAAGGGAGGGAAAGGGTGGGAGGGAGGGAGGGAAAGGGTGGGAGGGAGGGATGGAAATGGAGGGGGAGTGATAGGGAGGAGAAAGATTGATATGGAGGGATAGAGGGAAAGGAAGGGAGGGATGGAGGGAAAGGGAGGGAGGGAGGGAGAGAAAGGGAGGGAGGGAGGGAAATAGAGGGGGAGTGATAGGGAGCAGAAAGATTGAATGGAAGGATGGAGGGAAAAGGAGGGAGGGAGGGAGAAAAAGGGAGAGACGGAGGGAGGGAGGAAGGGAAGGAAATGGAGGAAGAGTGACAGTGAGGGGAAAGATTGAATGGAGGGATGGAGGGAAAGGGAGGAAGTGAGGGGAAATGGAGGGGGAGTGATAGGGAGGAGAAAGATTGAATGGAGGGATGGAAGGAAAGGGAGGGAGGGAGGGAGGGAAAGGGTGGGAGGAAGGGAGAGAAATGGAGAGGGAGAGATAGAGAAATGCTGAGGGGAGGAAGCGAGGGGAAATGAACTGAGGGAGGGGAAATGAGCTGAGGGAGGGGAAATGAATGGAGGGAGAGAAATGGAGAGGGAGAGATGGAGAAATGCTGAGGGGAGGGAGCGAGAGGAAATGAACTGAGGGAGGGGAAATGAACTGAGGGAGGGGAAATGAACTGAGGGAGGGGAAATGAACTGAGGGAGGGGAAATTAACTGAGGGAGGGGAAATGAATGGAGGAAGGGAAAGAAATGGAGAGGGAGAGATAGGGAGGGGAAATGTTGAGGGGAGGGAGCGAGTGAGGGAAAATGAACTGAGGGAGGGGAAATGAATGGAGGAAGGGAGAGAGTAAGGGAAAAGGGAGGGAGAGAGGGAAAGGGCGAGGGAGAGATAGGGAGGAGAAATATTCAGACGGTGGAGAGAGGAGAAAATGAATGGAAGGGTGGAAAAATGGAAGGGGGGTAAGGGAGGGGGAGAAATAGGGAGGAGAAAGGTTAAGGGGAGGGAGGGAGGGAGGGAGGGAGGGAGGAAAAAGGAGGAGCGGAGGGAGGGAGGGAGGGAGGGAGGAAGAGAAATGGAGGGGGAGAGATAGGGAGGAGAAAGGTTAAGGGGAGGGAGGGAAAGAAAGTAAGGGATGGAAGAAGGAAGGGAGGGAAAGGAGGAGGAAGGGAGGGAGGGAAGGAGGAAGGGAGGGAGGGAAGGAGGAAGGGAGGGAGGGAAGGAGGAAGGGAGAAAGGGAGGGAAATGTAGTGGTAGAGATAGGGAGGAGAAAAATTGAGGGGAGGGAGGGAAATGAATGGAAGGAGGGAGGGAAGGAGGGAGGGAGGGAAAGGGAAGGAGGGAAGTGAGGAGCAATGGAGGGTAAGAGATAGTAGAAGAAACATTGAGGGAGGGAGCAAGGGAAAAATGAATGGAGGGAAAGGGAGAGGAGTGAAAGGGAGGAACGGTGGGAAAGCGAGGGAGGGAGGGAGAGAGAAATGGAGGGAAATGAAGTAGTAGAGATAGAGATGAGAAAGATTGACATAGAAGGAAGAAGGAAAGGAGGGAGAGAAATGGAGGGAGAGAGGTGGGTGGGAGAAAGATGGAGGGGAAGGAGGAAGAGATAAAGGAATGGAAGGAGGGAAGAAGAGAGGGAGGGAGGGAAGGGAAGGAGGGGAAAAGAGGGAGGAAAGAAGAGAGGGGGATGAAAAAGGAAGAAAGGGAGGGAGAAGGGAGATGTGGAGAGAGAGAGAGAGGGATGGAGGGAGGGGATGGGAGGAGAGGGGGGAGAGGAAAGGGAAGTGGAGGAGGGAGAGGTGGGAAGGGATGGGAGGGGAGGGGGGAGAGGAAAGGGAAGAGAAGGAGGGTGGGGAGGGGGGAGAGGAAAGGGAAGAGAAGGAGGGAGAGGAGGGAGGGGAGGGGAGGGGGAAAGGAGAGGGAAGGGAAGGAGGGAGAGGAGGAAGGAGGGAGGGATGAACGGGAGGTAAAGCGCAGAGGAAGGGAGGAAAGGGAAGAAAGGGAGGGAGAGAGAAAAGGGAGGGAAAGGAGGGAAGGCAGAAGGGGAATGGAGGGAGAGTTGGGAAGGAAAGAGAGAGGAAGAGAATGAATGATTAAATATGATAATATTAGTAATAATAACAAAAGAGTAATATTAATGAAATATTAAAACAAAAATGATTATGAAAATAAAGACAAACAAAACAAGTGGATAAACAATTACGCAAACGGGTCCATTAACTAGATAATTTAGCAAGGAGAGCAGAAAAAGAAACACTAAAATTAAATAAATGAAAATATGAAAATGAAAAATTATAATAAAAAATAAACAAAATAAATTAAAAAAAAACTCAAATCTACATAAACAAATAAAAAATAAATAATAATAATACATAAATGAAATAGATAAAAAAAACTCAAACCTACATAAACTTTTTTGGGAGAGCCAGGCAAAAATAAATAAATAAATTAATAAATAAACAAATAAATCAAATAAAAAGTCATGTCTCTTGTTCGTTGTTCGTCTGCTGACCCGAAGCGCTTCCTTGACTTCGTAACAAAGATAACGAGAAGGAAGCCGATGTGCCAAAGAGGTACTAAGTCGATGATAAAGATGAAAAAAGAATCTTCAACTCCAAAGAAAACCCCGCGAACAGGATCCCTCCCCCAAAAAAAAAGAAAAAAAAAGAAAGGAAAAAAAAAAAAGAAAGGAAAAAGAAAAGGGAAATGGAAGAAATGTCATCAAAGATAACGATAGCAAAGTTGATGCAACAAGAGATGATAGAAAATTGAATATCAGACAGAGAAATTTTGAAAATCTCATAAAGTCTGAGTAGTAGCTCCCAACTAAAAAAAAAAAAAAAGTGAAAAAAGTGAAAAAAAAAAAATAATAATAATAATAATAACAAAAAAACTACCGTAGCTGGTTGATGCGAAACCAACTCGCCACATGGTCGCCTCTAAAGCAATAGCTTAACATATGAGCTCTTAACGTAGAATTAACCGCCCGCGCGGTCAAAGAATGAATGAATGAACAAAGCAAACTTCCCGCCAATGTGACCACAGGTAACATCTTAAATTTTATCTTTGAGCTTCATAAAGATCAATATGCTCTAATGACCCCATTTCTTGTCCTATCCAGGTGCATAATGAGGCCGGATTAATACATACATTTTATATATATATATATATATATATATATATATATATATATATATATATATATATGATTGAAGGTGAAAGAAGTTGACGAGGAGAGAGCTCAGAACTCATATACGTGTGTGTGTGTGTGTGTGTGTGTGTGTGTGTGTGTGTGTGTGTGTGTGTGTGTGTGTGTGTGTGTGTGTGTGTGTGTGTGTGTGTGAGTGAGTGAGTGTGAGTGTGTGTGTGTGTGTTTGTGTTTGTGGGGGGCATGGGATAAGAAATGTTTCATCATTATAACTCACTGTACCAGCTCTAAAGCGTAAACCTGTCGCAGGTAACACAGCACATTATATCAAAACCTTAAATCCACCGAATGCTGCGTGACACGTGACCTGGCGACCTTTTCCTCAGTTCTGGACCCGCGTGTCACGTGTCATGCCGGTGCCATTCCCAGTGGCACGCGGGGTTCGAAAAGAAAGACGAGGAAAGGAAGGCTGGGGCGGGGGAGCCACTTCGCCCCCACCCGCCCGCCCGCCCCCTCGCTGAAGAATAGGTAATGAGTAAGAATGGAATATGAGGAGAAACAGGGAGAAAGAGGAGAGAGAGGAGGAAGCGGGATGGAAGAGAGGTGAGCGAGCGAGAGAGGGGAGAGAGAGAGAGAGAGAGAGAGAGAGAGAGAGAGAGAGAGAGAGAGAGAGAGAGAGAGAGAGAGAGAGAGAGAGGAAGGGAAGGAGAAAGAGTTAGAGAGAGAAAGAAGAGAAGGAGAGGAAAGAGGGGATAGAAATGAGAGGGGTAGATAACTATCGAGATATAGATAGAGAGAGAGAGAGAGAGAGAGAGAGAGAGAGAGAGAGAGAGAGAGAGAGAGGAGAGAGAAAGGAGAGAGGAGAGAAAAAGGAGAGAGGAGAGAGAAAGGAGAGAGGAGAGAGCGGGATGGAAGAGAGAGGGATAGATAACTATCGAGATAGAAAGAGAAAGAGAGAGAGAGAGAGGGGGAGAGCGGGATGGAAGAGAGAGGGATAGATAACCATCGAGATGGAGAGAGAGAAAGAGAGAGGAGGGAGTGGGATGGAAGAGAAAGGGATGGATAACTATTGAGAGAGAGAAAGAAAGAAAGAGAGAGAGAGAGAGAGAGAGAGAGAGGGGGGGGAAGGGAGGGAGAGGACATAGAATAATAACAGCGACAAGAGTGGATTTAGGAGTACAGATATGGGTGGAGTGGAGGAGTGGAGGAGCATGGAGAGGGAATATGGAAAGCAGAGGGAGGAGAAGAAGGAATGGAGGAGTGAGTGGGAGTGAGAGCGGAAATGGAAGTGGAGGTGGAATGGAAGACGGGTTTGGAGGTGAGTGGAGGTGGGAGTGGACGTGAAAGTGGAGGTTGGAGTGGGAGTGGAGGTGAGGGGTGGAGGTTGGGGTGGAGCTGGAGGTATATGGAGGAGGGAGTGTAGGCGGATATAGAAGAAATGGAGGTAAGTGGTGTAAGTGAGTGGAGGAGGGAGTGGACGTGAAACTGGAGTGGAGGTTAGAGTATGGGGTGGAGGCTGGAGTGGGGGTGGAGGTGGAGGTAAGCAGAGGAGGGAGTACAGGTGGATACAGAGGAAATGGAGGTAAGTGGTGGAAGTGAGTGGAGGAGGGAGTGGACGTGAAAGTATAGGTGGAGGTGAAGGTGGAGGTGGAAGTGGGGGTGGAGGTGAGTGGAGCAGGGAGTGGAGGTGGGGATGAAGGTGAGTGGAGCAGGGAGTGGAGGTGGAGGAAGAAGTGGAGTTAAGATAAGAGCAGCGCTTGAATGTGAAGTTGAGAAATTGAGGCGAGATTGATGGCGAGACAAAAGAGGAGGAGGAGGAAGAGGAGGAGGAGGAGGAGGAGGAGATACTAAGGACGAAGATAACCTTTGGGAGGGAAGGAGATAAGAGAAGATAATCTCAAACGCGTAGGAGACACGGTAGAGAGAAAATATACTGAGAATATTTACTGGAGATATGGAGAGGAGAAAATATAATCTGTGATGGAGATTTAGCAGAAACGCGAAAATGAGAAAACAGAGAGAAGAGAAAACTAATTATTAGAGGCAGATATAAGAGAAAATATCCGGAAGCCCGGAGAAAAGAAGAGGGTAGGAGACACGGAGGAGACACAGGGAAAGGAAGAGAAAATATTTGGAGATACGGAGACGTTCTTGCGGAGATAAATGGAAGAGAAACTTATGCGGAGATCAGGAGGAGACACTGGGAGAGACCAAGGCGTGGAGATAACGCGACGGCCAGAAGAGGAGAAATAAATGAGAGGCGAGGAAAATGGGCCCCCGAGGGGAACAAGGAAAGTCAAGCACCAAAATACTCTATCTGTGGAAGAGTGGGGAGAGGAAGGAAGAGAGA
>NC_134779.1:55034655-55039655 GCF_046742065.1 Oratosquilla oratoria
CCACCCCCACCCTACCCCACCTCGCGACACAGTTTGACGTCATGAATGTCCTTGATGGTTTCTAACAGTATATATAACAAGGTTTGGTAATGTTATGTTCGCTAAAGTTAGGTTAGGTTAAGTAAGTTAGGTTAGTTTAGATTAGATAAAGTTAGGTTAGGATAGATAAAGTTAGGTTAGGATAGATAAAGTTAGGTTAGGATAGGTTAACTTAGGTTAGGTTAGGTTAAGTTAGGTTAGTTTAGATTAGATAAAGTTAGGTTAGGTTAGGATAGGCTAGCTTAGGTTAGTTTAGTTTAGATTAGATAAAGTTAGGTTAGCTTGGGTTAGGCTAAGTTAGGTTGGTTTAGATTAGATAAAGCTATGTTAGGTTAGGATAGGTTAACTTAGGTTAGGCTAAGTTAGGTTAGGTTAAACTAGGTTAGCTTTGTCCAGTGGTTCCCGTTGGAAAATAATTCTTGCCAAGACGAGAATGGGAGAAGAGATTCCAGTGAAGAGAACGGAAGGAATGTATTGCCTCGAATGTCACTTGATCTGAATCTATTAAATAGTTGTTCTTGTTGTTGTTGTTGTTCTCGTTCTTGTTGAGGGGTCAATGGCGAGTACCTGTTAAAACGATCCTGCGAGACGGGGCGTCAGAAAGGATCATCTCCCACCTGCCCATTTTCAATATCAGTCAGGCTCCCACCTCCATCTGGAGGTTAAGCCCTGAGTGGCTGACACTCGGTCCCCGGACCGGTCTAAGGTCAATTTCAACTGTGATTCCTGAGCTGACAACCGGCGACTGACCTCTTCGTTTTACTTTCAACCGGTGACGTAGACAACATTCCCAGGTTTCTTCCCAGAGATATTTATAGGAGGACCGTTGCCAGGCATTGTGGGGCCGTGGGTTTCCAATCAGAGAAATTGGAGATAATCATAATTGTTATTGTATTTTCCGCAGCATGAGAGAAGAGCATTATTCAATTTGCCAGCTAAAGTAATTTATTATTGCATCTATACATCATTATTATACTAATGATAATATTAATAGCAGTAGTAATATGAGACCCAGGGCAGGAATACATACTTGATGATGATATGGTTTAACGTCACATACTCCCCCCTATCGGAAGGCTAGAACGGTGCCCCTCACAGAGGACTTTGTAGCGTGGAATTTAATGAACCATACCCTTGGTTCAACTTCGCCGGTGGCAGGATTCGAACCGCAAGTAACGACCCCCTGACCCGCTCAGCTAGCGAGCTTACCTATACATACTTGGAATTACTTTTAATCTTACTACAGTATTTGCGAGTACTTATATTATTATTATTCTATTGTCATTATTATTACTTACTATAATCATTATTTTTATTATTATGACCATCTCCCGTGTTTAAAGGAAAAGGTATTTTGCGATATGGAAGTCTGAATTATTACTCTAATCATAATTATTACCACTACGATTAAACTCATTGTTTTTGTTAATACTATCAACATCATCATCATTATTGTCATTAATACTTCTATGAGAGAACGCTCACAATCTATTACTGCCTTTACAGTGCATGTATACCCTCATACTTATAAAGTGAGTAGTTATGACGGAATGAGTCGGTAATCATAATCTTAGGGGGAAAAATATCCCTTGTGCCGCGCGTGCTTTGACACGACGGTGTCATCACGGTCGTCTAAAATCAGCAAAAAAGTAAAAGTAAAAACGTGCATGCAAATTCCGAAATGTACGGGTTGCGCGGTCAGCTACTGCCATGTATGTATGTATACGCATACACACACACACACACACACACACACACACACAAACACGTATATTTCATATATATTATATATATATATATATGTGTGTGTGTGTATGTGTGTGTGCGTGTGTATACATGTATATATATTTATATATATATACATGCATATATATACATGTATATATATATATATGTATATATATATGTGTGTGTGTGTGTGTGTGTGTGTGTGTGTGTGTGTGTGTGAATGTATATATTATATATACATATATAATATATTATATAATACATATATATATATATATATATATATATATATATATATATATTAATGAAATATAGTTATCCAAGTACCTGGAGTGATAGGGTATCAGAATATATATGGTTATGGGGGTCTATCTCCAGAACCCTAGGAGTTGGTGAACAGACAGACAGACAAATGAGATAGTTATCCAAGTACCTTGGGTTATAGGATTTCAGAATATATATGGTTATAGAGGTCTATCTGCAAAAACCTAGGAGTTCGTGAATAATCCCTAACCTAACCATACCCCACCTAACTTTAACCCTTAACCCTAACCAAAATATAGTTATCCGAATACCTGGAGTGATAGGGTATCAGAATATATATGGTTATGGGGGTCTATCTTCAAAACCATAGGAGAAGTTCGTGAACAAACAGGCAGACAAATGAAAGGTATTTATCCAAGCACTTTGGAATATAAGGTTTCAGAATATACGAGTATATGGTTATAGGGGTCTATCTGCAAAAACCTAGGAGGAGTTCGTGAATAATCCCTAACCTAACCATACCCCACCTAACTTTAACCCTTAACCCTAACCAAAATATTTTTTGGGGAATGAAATATAGTTATCCAAGTACCTGGAGTGATAGGGTATCAGAATATATATGGTTATGGGGGTCTATCTCCAAAACCCTAGGAGGAGTTTGTGAACAAACAAACAGAGGCTACTACTTTATTATAGTGTGTGTGTATATATATATATATACAGTATATATATATATATATATATATACATATATATATGTGTGTGTGTGTGTGTGTGTGTGTGTGTGTGTGTGTGTGTGTGTGTGTGTGTGTGTGTGTGTGTGCGCTTAGCTACGACCGGCGAAGTCACATTTCGCAGACTGCTGGCAGCATTGGCAGTCACCAAGCACCAGTGGAGGTCGAACCATTATGTAAAGGAGGGAGAGAGAAAAGGATAAGACGGGAGTTGGATACAAAACAAAAATAGTGACAAATAAAGACAAAGGACAATAAACCCCAATCCATGAATAAGCAACAAAAAAATATCAGGAAAGAACGTGAATATACATCATAATAACATCACTTGAGGGAATAGAATCATTAGTCTTTGAATTGCACATCCCAACGTCAGGACTACGCATTCTGATTGGGCAGGACGTTCCTGGGACGAGGGCTCCTCTTAGCCTCAGGAGCACCGAGGGACCTCTCGATCAACCGAGTCAAAGGCTTTCTTCAAGTCCACGAAGACTTCCCCCCTCGAAGCTCAAATCGACACTTGATGAAAACATGAAAAGAACGTATCAGGGCTGTTCTCAACTCTGGCGCCAAAATCGCCCAGAATTGGCGACGAAAACAATTGAACAACAAATTTAAAATTTTGAACATTTTTTTTTACAACTTTACGGTTCAACACGGGATGACGTTCTAATGTAAGATAGGCCCTCAGTTAAATAAAATCATTTGGTGCTAGCCAGAATAAAATTAGAATATTACGTCCCCGATATCAATGAAAAAATATATGCATACATAAACATACATACCTCCATACTTGTATATATATAAACATAGACATAATCAAAACAAAATGAAGGTTCTAAGAATTAATCTAAAAATCCCACTTAAGTAATTACACGGAACAGTTTGAAGTAACAGCCAAATAAGCACCTAAAGAATAAGCAATATTACACCCTTCTCTCTCTCTCTCTCTCTCTCTCTCTCCCACTCTCTCTCATTCTTCTTTTGTATCTCTTCATAATTTCCATCATCATTTCTCTTCGTCTCTCCTTCACATTTTCTTTCTCTCCCTCTATTTACTTTGTGTTATTTATTTTTTTCTCTCTCTTCATATCACTCTCCTTCTTGTTGTTAGTTTTCTTCTCGTTATTGTATATTCGCTATGTTCGCTCTTCATTATTTTCTCTTTTAATTCCTTTCCTTTGTCGTTTCCTTCTCATCCGGCCTCGGTATGGACCAAACGGTCTCCCTTGCACGGGAGTGACGTGTGTGATTAATGACAATGATACTTGCGAATTTCTTCATCTATAGATAAATAATCAAAAGACAAATAATAATAGTAATAATAAATAAAACAGATACATAAATAAAAGATAAATAACTAAACAAAAACAATAAATAAATACAGAAATACATGATAATAAATAAATAGATAAATAAAAAATTAATAGAATATAACAAAATCTTCCACGGGAATTATTAAAATCACCTGGTGCAAACAAGAGTAAAAGGAAAAGGACCACTGGGTAAGGAAGTAATCCATCCCGTTGGGCATTAACCTCGATACTGAGCGGGTGTTCGTGTGCGTTCGTGTGTGTGTGTGTGTGTGTGTGTTTGTGTGTGTGTGTGTGTGTGTGTGTGTGTGTGTGTGTGTGTGTGTGTGTGTGTGTGTGTGTGTATCTACGTGTGTATGTGTGTGTGTGTGTGTGTGTGTGTGTGTGTGTGTGTGTGTGTGTGTGTGTGTATCTACGGGTGTATGTGTGTATCTACGAGTGAGTGTGAGTGTGTGTGTGTGTGTGAGCGCGCACGCGCGCCACGAGAATAAATAAAATCATCTGACGGTAGGCGCATTGAAAGGAAAAGTGTCCCCCGGTACGGAGGTGGTTATGAAGAGGATCATCTTAAATCCAATCCTTGAGAGGATTTCTTTTTGCCCTCCCGCCGGAAAATACAGTAGTGCCACGAGAACAGCCCCCACTGGTCACAACGTTCGTCCGCAACTTTGGAACGGAGGGAGAGCAAGCGAGAGGGAAAGAGAGAAAGAAAAAGAGAGAGATGGAAAATGAGAGGAAGACGGACAGGGAGAAAGGGAGATGGAGAGGGAAAAAGGGAGAGAGGGAGAGGGAGAAAGAGAGAGAGACAAGAAAGATGAGAGAGGGAGAAATGGAGCGAGAGGGGGATAGAGGGAGGGAAGGAGGGAGTGGGAAAGGGCGGGAGAAAGAGAGAAGAGAGAGGGATGGAGAGAGCGGGGGATAG
>NC_134779.1:55044655-55049655 GCF_046742065.1 Oratosquilla oratoria
GAAAGACATGGAAAACAATAACCACAGAAACGCCATCCAAAAATATCACAACAAATTGAAGAGTAATTAATAGGGACAGAGGGCCAAAATAGATCAAATGAAATAGTGATATAAAATCACAATAAAAACAAAGAGTAACTGATAGGTACAGTATATGGGGCAAACACTTACAATACGAACTGCCATGGAGGGAAAAAAAAAATATATATTAAAAAGAAATCATTACTAAACAAGGAGTAATTAATAGGAACAGGGGGCAAGACACTATCGATCAAAACTACCATGAAAAAAAAAAAAAAAAAAAAATATATATATATATATATATATATACAAACATACATATACCAAAGTCTTTTAACCCCTTACAAGGGATGTAGCCAAAAAAAAAATAAAGGCATAAAAACCACTCCCACCCATTCCATTCCCACATCCTCCACTGCCATTTCTTCCCTCTTATCTTGGCTCCTCCTGGATGATGGGTCATCCCTGTATCTCGCCCACTGCCCTGGGTCAGAAGCTGTGTCGCAAGACACAGCACATCCATAACAAGGCTACTTCATTAAATTGGCGAACTTCCTTCTCCGTCCCCTCATGCGGAAATGGGGAAGACAGGGAGAAATCCCTTCGTGCTGCATCAATTTTTCACACATACTCCCTCACTCCCCATCCCCCACACACTCCCCCTCATACATCGCAGCAGCATCCATACACAACCATTCTCCACTCACCCCTATCTTCTGTCTTCTCCCTTCCATCCTCAACATACATTTCTCTCTTTCCTAGTGCCCTTTTTACCCCCATCCATCCATCTCATCCTTGGTCGCCCTCTCATGTTTATTCCCTCTATCTCTGCCTTCCACACCTCTTTTACTAATCTTTCTTCACTCATTCTTTCCATATATCCAAACCATTTCAATACCTTTTCATCAACTCAATCTCCCAACTACCTTTCCACCCCCGCTCTCTTCCTCACCTCGTCGTTTCTCACTCTATCCAGCCTAGTAACCCGTACCATACTTCACAGGCATTTCATCTCAAACACATTCAAACTCTTTCTCTCTTATGTTCCATGTTTCTGGCCCCATACGGTGCTGTTGGCACAAGCATTCCTTCATACAATCTCCTCTTAGTATTCATTCACAAATGTCTATTTCTCATTACTTATTTTAATCCCCGAAGACATTGCTTCTCTCAATCTACATTCTACCTCCACCTCCACTCCCTTTCTCGCCACATTCGCACCCAAGTATCTAAAACTATCCACTTCCTCCAGTCTCTCTCCCTTAATACTCACTTCCAATTTGCTGCCATCCTCTCCCCTTGTACATGTCATCACTTTACTTTTACCCACATTTATCTTCAACTTCCTTCTTTCACACACTTTCCCAAACTCCGTCACTAATTTTTTTAATCCCTCCTCTAATCCTGCTACAAGTGCAGTGTCGACAGCAAACAACAACTGGCTTATCTCCCATTTTTCTTATTTTTCTTTAACTATCTCCAATCCACGGCCCATTGGCCTTACGTTTATCTCTCGCACAACCCCATCCATGAATAAATCGAACAGCCAAGGCGACAAAACACATCCTTGGCGAAGTCCCACCTTTACCTCAAACCACTCATTCTATCCATTTCTAATTCTAACACAGGTTTTACTACTCTCGTAAATACTCTTGACTGCTCTTAACAGCTTTCCTCCTCTCCCATATATCTGCAATACCTCTCACAGTGCCTTCCTGTCTACCCTGTCATAGCTCTTTTCTAAATCAACAAATGCCCAAAAAACATCCTTATCTTTTTTTTTTATTTTTTTACACATTTGCCTTACCACCAAAATCTGATCCACGCAACCCCTACCTGTCCTAATCCCACTGTTTTTCACTAATTATTCCCTCTGTTCCTCTCCTAATCCTCTCAATCAAAACCCAGCCTTCCCAACCACACTTAACAAACTGATCCCTATGAAACTACAACACTCACAATTGTCCCCATTTCCCTTGTAAAGTGGAACTATACAGGCACTCCTCCAGCCCTTCGGCACTCTACCCTCTTTTAGACAAACATTAAACAACCTCGCCAGCTAGTCCACCATCACTGTACCTCCCTTTTTTAGACACTCCGCATGACACCCATCTAACCCAGGTGCCTTACCTGCTCTCATTATTTTAACAACTGCTTTCACTTCACCTTTATTTCTCCTCCATTTCCTCATTCATCACTTCACATTGAGTAACTCCCTAAAATACTTTGCCTATATTCCTCTTATTGCCGTCTTTTTCATCACATTTTCATCTGCACCTTTTACCTTTTCTTCTCTACTTGATTTGCTTCTCCAGCCTCACTTAATTTCCTTCCAAAACATTTATATTACTTTCTATACTTTTTTGTCATACTCTTACCCCTTTTACATCTCTCCTCTTTGCCTCCTTTACTGTATGCTTTACTTTTCTCATTTCTATGTACCTCTCATATATAATTATATATATATATATATATATATATATATATATATATATTACATATATATATATATATATATATATTTATGTGTGTGTGTGTGTGTACATTTATGCATATATATATATATATATATATATATATATATATTATATATATATATATATATATATATATATATATATATATATACACGCACACAGAGACTAAGTCATAGGAACAAGAATGAAACACTAACGAACAGAACTGCCGAGGAGAAAAAAATTAAATCAACAAAAATAGAAGAAAAAAAAATGAAAATGTGAACAGAGAGGAATGCGTCACTTGCTGTGGAGAAGGGCGGCGGCTGGCTCCTCCGACCCGCTCCGCCGGGTGGAGCAAATGGGTGAGTGGGCGGGTGGGCGGGGAGACGGGTCATTGGGGTAAACAGACGGGCCGAGGGCGTGCGTGGGCGGAGGGTGAGTGGGTGGGTGGGTGGGCGTCGGAACGAAGAACCTGGGAAAGAACACATAAGAGGGCGGCGGGTTGAGCAAATGGGCGGAACGGGCGTGAGGGCGCGAGGGCGGGCAGGTGGGTGGAGGAAGAATTTCTCTCTCCTGTCTTGCTCATTCTTTCTCTCTCTCGGTACAACCTTTGGCACCGTGATTTTTTAACTTATTATTATATCTTATCATTATATTTATACACATATACAGTACATCATATACGTACACACACATTATATATATATACATATATATATATATATATATATATATATATACATACATATATATATATACATATTTATATATATATATATATATATATATATATACACACACACAGTACGTATGCACTTTTCTTTTCTTTTTTCCATTTCTTTTCCGATTACATATTGTCTCATTGGATTATCTCGCGGTCAGTGTATCATTAAGACAAACACTGGTAAGGATTCTGGAGGAGCCGCAAGGGCGAGTTTCTCCTCCGCACCACTGGAAATCGGCCCTTACGTCCGCAGAAGACACTTCATCCATTACCCGCTCTGCAAGGTGACTAGGCATGGTAGCCTTTGAGCTCTGGGACTGACCGTATACCCTTACTGCCCCCACGCGCTGACTCTCCAGCGGGATTCGAACCAGCAGACGCTCGCGCATTAGCCCGCCCAACTGCCACATCACTGTATTCGAACCCTCAAATTTGAGACCATGCGTCGACTGATCTAAGCAGAGGACCATCTTGATTCCCCGTACAGGGTAGTACAGAAACAAAGTACTTGTGTACAGTTGCGGTCATAAGTAATTGGTACAGCGTTGGAATAACGTTACGTGTGTCAGGAGAGTATATGTGTATGCATAACTACATACGGCAACACTGTATATGCAGTAATTCTTACACGCGGGAACACTGAAGAGATATAACTGCTCGTAGTAATGGTGTATTTGTATATAAAGTGACTATTAAGGCCACGTCACACAACGCGTCTTTTGACTCGGGGTGTCCTGGCGCGGGGGTGAGAGACGCGCGCTATTTAATCGTCCCGTGTTCAAACGGTGACTCTTTACCGTGGGGAGAAGTGACGCGCGCTACTCAGTTCATTCAAGCTCCCACAGCTTTGTACAGATGATGATTCACTTGCCACAGGCACACGTTACCTCTGCACGGTTCCAACAATTACATTATTATAGTTTTTATTTATTAATTTATTACTATCATGATTTTTTTTCGCATCCGACCTAGATATGGACTAAAAGGTCTCCTGTCGGCATGCTCCGCCTTAGTAATCCTTTGTAACGTCTTCACAATATGAGTGGAGTTGAGACTTCTGTGACATGGTGAGTGAGGCGGTTTGGCGACCCTTCTGTCGCGCCTCACCAACCCGACCATTGCTGGGAGGACAGTGGCGCGCGTCAAGTGTCCCGCTCGCTTCAATTTGAGTGTGTTGTGGGGACAGCCGGAGTCAGTCCCCAACGATTTGACGCGTTGTGTGACGGGACCTTACATGTGGCAAAAATGCATTTCATATATATAACAACTGCCACATGTGACGCCACTGTATATAAACTCATACATGCGACGTAGACTGCAATTGCCAAATATATTTTTATACGGTAATTGGTATGTTTATATATTAATACTGGGTTATGTATGGTTGTCATTATTCAATTCGCCATAAATCTTTCAAAGCATACATACACACACACATACACATACATACATACACACACACGCACACACAGCCCAGGGCTGAAATAATTTCAGCGTCATTGCGCTGCAAGCCAGCACTCCAACTCTCGTAACCGAGGAGTTTTGTGTGTGTGTGTGTGTGTGTGTGTGTGTGTGTGTGTGTGTGTGTGTGTGTGTGTGTGTGTGTGTGTGTGTGTGTGTGTGTGTGTGTGTGTGTGTGTGTGTGTGTGTGTGTGTGTGTGTGTGTGTGTGCGTAAGGTGAGAGCATTACCCATAGATCGGGCATATATGAGTTCTGAGCTCTCATCCAGAAGTGTAATAGCTGTCGATCACGAGTCAGACACGTAATCCATGACCATGGTGAACCATGGTGAATC
>NC_134779.1:55065780-55070780 GCF_046742065.1 Oratosquilla oratoria
TTTCGTCTTATTTAATATTTTCCAGGTCCATAGACCATGATTAATATGTGCATACCTTATTGTATATCCCATTCTATGTGTATGTTTAACCATTCATGACAAGGAAATTTAGAGTGTTTAATCTTTGAAGATTATACTAAGAGTAATTTTTTTAAGGTAGCCATATTGGCCCATATACAGTATCTACCCTTGTTGCAGTATCTGAGTCCTGACTAAAAAGGTCAATTACTTGTTTATTTTTATACTGTGTCTGATGTCTCTTTGGATAAGGTAGATACGCACATGTGGAGGGATGAATCAAGTACTTACACCTGTTTTCATATACTTGACATTTAATATCTGAACAAATTTGGACGCGTAAAAAAATCATATATTTTTTTTAACTTGCGATTTTTTTTTTTTTTTTTAAGCATCACTAGAGAGGAGATATATAGGAATTGAGACGGTTGTGGCACGGTAGAGGGAAGAGATAGGAAAGGGAGAAGAAAGGAGGGAATAAGAAGAAAGGGAAAAGAACAGGGAAAAGAGGGATAAGGAAGAAGTGAGAAGAGAAGGGAGGACGAAGGAGAGAGGGGAAGAGAGAGTGAGTTTGCATTTGTAGGTGAATTACGCCAATCGACCCCCCACCCTCCCCCATTCCACTTGGGTAAGCCTACGACAGTGATAAGATAAGACGCGATAACGGTGACCCGTCCTGCGAACACACCCGAGTTACGTTAACAACAGCAGCCGCAAAGAACTGCTTAGTTAAGGCCTTATGGTCTCCTGCAGTCTCCTTCATTCTTATATTCTTAGGTTGAGGTGCAGGTGACAGGAGGTGCTAAGATGAGAGGGAGGGTGGAGGGGTGTGGAGTGTATTCAGGGATGGAATGGGTGAGAATGATTTTCTGCCTTTTCCTTTTTGGCTACCTCCCTTGTAAGGGGGAAAAAGCCTTGGTATATGTATGTATGTATGTATGTATGTATATATATATACACACGCGCACACACATATATTAATACCGAACAAATATACTGAATAAAAAGGGAGCATGGGATCGTCCTTACATGTTTTTATTCTGGCTGTCGCCAAGCGATTTAATTCAACGGAGGGGGAGGGTACCTCTGGAGGCTGAAGTGTTCAGGTCAAGTCGGTGCAAGTCCGAGGCTCAACTGAAGACAAACTCCTGAAGTCCCAATGCTCAAGCAAGTCCAATTCTTAGTCTAACTCCTAAATCCCCAGTTCTCAAGTCCAATTTATGAAAGTCCAAAAATTTCAATCCAACTTCTTCATTCCGACTCCTCAAGTCCAACTCCCTAAGTCCAATTCAAGTCCAAATTTTCCAAGTCCAGCTCAAAAAGTTCAATTTAATTCCAATTCTTAGACTTCAAATTTTTGAAGTCCAATTACCTTGAGTGGAAGTCCAATTCTTAAAAGTCCAACTCCTGAAGTCCATTTCAAGTCCAGTTCTTCGAAGTCCAACTCCTGACTTCACGTTTCCTAAAGTCCAACTCCCATCAGCCGCCTGAAATTCAGGTCCTGAAATGGCCCTTAACGTGTAGCAGTCCCGACCCGAAACGGGGTCGTTAAGTTGTGGGTTCGAATCCCACCCTCGTTTCCGATTCCCAGCAGACTGTAGTTACCTACAGCGCATAATAGTACAAAGGTGGCTTTAACCGCAACCACTCAGCGCCTCAAGGCGTAGGCTCCTCACTTTCACTGCTTCATCTAACGGATACAACAGTGGATCTATAATTCATTACTCTTAGTTTTCTAGCAGTTTCATGATCTAGAATTCTAGACGAGTGTCGGGTCTTGCTGTGGAAGTGGTGCGTCTCTCTGTAATGCCTTTGACCCGAGAGGTGTGGCGGAGATCTGGGATGACCCTCCATCACCCACGAGGGAGGGGCCATGACTGGGTTTCGGATGAGTAACTACGGCCGAAGCAGTCACCTTTGCCCTATAGGGACTGTTGGAGCGAGTAACAGTGATGAAAATCGGAGGAGTGCGGTACTCGAACCCGCAAATGAGCGAATGCGAGAGCAGCACGCTTCAGTTGACGCCACCAGCGCACGAAAGTGTTTGGACTAGATAGGTCCCTTGCCTTGCAAACTGTAGTGAGCTTTGTCAAGGTCACCCTTATAATATATGGAATTCATAAACAAACAAACAGATCGACACCTTGCATCCAGTGGTGGGGGACAAGAATAGCACCAGTGTGTCCCTTGCCTGTGGTAAAACTAAGAAATAATAATAATGATGATGATGATGATGATGATAATATTAATAATAACAATAACAATGATGATGATGATGATGATTATATTAATAATAACAACAATGATGATGATGATGATGGTAATATTAATAATAACAATAACAATGACGATGATGATGATGATGTTAATAATAATAATATTAGGGGCGAAACAAGGGTCCCAGGGAATACCTCCCAACACAAACACACAAACTCTTTTAGTGCAATTTATGTATTTTAGTATAATATGGTCTACGATATGGTTTTTGTAATATCATTATTATCACCACAGGAATCATAATTCTAATTATCCTTATGATCAGTGATAGCAGTAGTACAAATAAAACTACAAATGTTAGTAGTTGTTATGGACTATCATTTACCAGCATTTCTATCCTTGTGAACAATATCGCACTGTACTAATAGTAGTAATAGCAACAGTGGTATTTTTATTATCATTATTATCGCTATTAACACTACCATTTAATATTATCAATATTATAATTATTGCTATTATCAATGGGCCGCGCGGTAGCCCAGTGGATTGTGTCGAACTCATGAGCAGGTGGTCATGAGTTCGATTCCCGGGACCCACTGGGTGTTTTTTGTGTTGGCTAACAACAGTCCTGACCAGGCGCGGAGGCGACCCAGACATCGGCCTAAGAAAAAATATATATATATATATATATATATATATATATATAATAATAATAATAATAATAATAATAAAGTGTCTTGCCCTAAATGACAGGGTTTCTCACTTCCCACTTCGTGGTAGTGGAATGGTGAGCTTATCATTATTATAATTACCATTATCAATTGTAGTAACACAATAAATGTTAGTATCATCATTATAATTCTAAAATGAACAACTATTGTTGCTCAAACTTCTTCAGCTGCAAATGGTGCAACTACAGCCCTTCATCCAACCAGCAGATAAAAGAGAAACTTGGAAAACTATTCTATATTTTTTTCTCGCTTCAGAGTAATCACGGCCGTCAAGTTAATTAAACAAAGGTAAAAAAAAATAATAATAAAAACAAAAATAAAAACACCAGGTAATGACACATTACCACCACTGTTAATTCATTCCATTCGCTAAAAAGAAAAATGTTTAGCTTGCTTTACGCTTATTAAGTACAACGCGCATACATAAAACAAATAGGAGGAACAGTCACTGTTATGTCATTATTCATATGTATATACATCTATATACAATATATACATACATATACATACATATACATATACATATAGATATACATATACATATATATATATATATATATACATACATATACATATATATATATATATATATATATATATATATATATATATATATATATAGTTATATATGCTAATAAGAACTCGGGGGCGTGTGTACACTTTTGCAAAGTAGACCACTTGTAAAAATAAACTAACGACGCCGAGCGCTTTCGTATATTACATCTTCAGTGCAAATGTGCTTTTTGCACTGGATGTAATATACGAAAGCGCTCTGCTTCGTTGGTTTCTTTTTGCAAGTGGTCTACTTTACACACACGCACACACACACACACACATATATACAAATATATATATAAATATATATATATGTATACATATATATATATATATATATATATATATATATATATATATATATATATATATACATACAGTAGATAGATACATGTACACATTTATATACATACACACACACACGAAGTGGAAGCACGGGCGACAAACACTCGTTCCTTCCGCTCTCATCTTACACATTCCAAAATATCATACATCTTTTTTTTCTAATGTCGTACGATTTTTCTTAATCGTCACTATTTCAGATAATCACGTGATAAAGCCGATGTACAAGTTTAAATCCTTCGCTTCGGTGACACACTCAATATATTTCATTCTGGATACCGCTAGACTCACACACCAAAAGGAGGAGGAGGAGGAGGAGGAGGAGGAAGAAGAATATGAAAAAGAAGAGGATGAAGAATAAGAGGAAGAAGAGGAAGAAGAAGAGGAAGAAGAAGAGGAAGAGGAAGAAGAGGAAGAAGATGAAGAGGAAGAAAAGAAAGATGAAGAAGAGGAAGAAGAAAAAGAAGAAAAAGAAGTAGTAGTAGTCGTAGTAGTAGTAGTGGGGGGAGGGTGTCTGTCACCCACAAACCGAATAAAATGGTTTGGCTTCAGCCAGATTGAAATTTGTCAAGGAGATGATACGTCACACCACCCCCACCCCCACGTCCGCCGACGACCCCGGCTCATCGGGTCGACGCGGTTTAGTGTCAATCCGGATTAGGGGTCGAGTGACTAAACCAGTGTCGATTGGTGCAGGTCAAGGCGTGACACTAATACCCAGGCAGCCGCCGTCGATACTATCGATGCTACGATGATGATGGTGATGGTGATGGTAATGATGATGATGATGATGATAATGATGATAATAATGATGGTGATGATGATGATGATGATGATGATGATGATGATGGTAATGATGATGGTGAGAATGATGATGGTGAGAATGATGATAATGATGGTGATGATAATGATGGTGATGATGGTGATGGTGATGGTATTGATGATGATGATGATAATGATGATAATAATGATGATGATGATGATGATGATGATGATGATGGTAATGATGATGGTGAGAATGATGATGGTGAGAATGATGATAATGATGGTGATGATAATGATGGTGATGATGATGATGATGATGATGATGATGATGATGATGATGATGGTGATGATGTTAATGATGGTGATGCTGTG
>NC_134779.1:55073280-55110780 GCF_046742065.1 Oratosquilla oratoria
ACCTCCTGGATGACGAGTCATCCCTGCATCCTGTCCACTGCCCTGGGTCAGAAGCAGTGTCGCATGACACAGCACATCCACAGCAAAGCCGCTTCATTAATTCGGCGACCCCCCTCTCCGTCCCCCCATGCAGAAAAGGAGAAGACGGGGAGAAATCCCTTTGGGCTGCGTCAAATCCCCACTCACACACACATGCATCAGAGCATCATCCATACACAACCCCTCTCCACTCATCCCCATCCTCCGTCCTCTCCCGTCCTTCCTCCACAGACATTCCTCTCTTTTGTAATACCCCTTTCATCCCATCCATCCATCTCATCCCAGAACGCCCCCTCATATTCACACCTTCCACCTCCGCCCTCCACACCTCCCCCACTGAATCTTTCCCACTCATTCCCTCCATGTGTCCAAACCATCCCAATACTCTTTCATCAACCCTATCTCCCAGCTCCCTTTCCACCCCTCTTCTCCTCCTCACCTCCTCATTCCTCACTCTATCTAGCCTGGTAACCCCTATCATATTTCTCAGACATTTCATCTCAAACACATTCAAACTCCTTCTCTCTTCCTCTTTCATGTTCCATGTTATATATATATATATATATATATATATATATATATATATATATATATATATATATATATATATATATATATATATATATATATAAAACTGACACTACAGTCGGAAGAAAGATTTGAATGAAGAAATCTATATATTTTGATTGCTAACTGCAACCATCTTCAGTAGTGCAAAGTGGGAGGAGGATGTTATCTTAAATAGCAACCTCTTACAAAGGAAATGGAACAGGGAGCGTAGCTTCGGGTCTTTTTCTCCGAGCTTTTAGAATCTGTAGCCTCCAATTTTTAGAATACTAGTTAATCTCCATTACGTCCAAATTAACAAAATTAGCTTACCCTGAGTGGTTTCTGGATAAAGCTCTCAACCAAGCCAGAACCAGCTTTTTCAATCCCCCTTCCACAAAGCCAAACGGGTTACAAAATCCTCTTGTTATTCCCTTTTCAGAGTCCATTAGCCATTTGTCCAAATTTCGTCCCAAAGATAAGATCAATTTAATTCATAATTACCCAAATACCATTAATAAAAGAAGTTGTTAATGTTCATTAGAGGTTGATAAAAGATCATATCCTAGGGTTTTTCTCCCTTCCGTGTAAAGATTCTACCCTAACATACATCAGTCAGACAGGGAGAGACCTATGGGCAAGGTTGAATGAGCATGAAAAGTCAGTCAAGTATGGCCAAGAGAGTTGAGTTGTGTTCAAAAACGTCAATACATCAAATCACCGGTTCGACTGGGGCAAATCTGAACTTATTTACAAATCTGTTGATGTGCAGCAAGACACAGCACATCAACAGCAGAGCCACTTCATTTCATCGGCGACTGCCCTATCCATCCCCTCGTGTAGAAAAGGAAAATATGGGGAGACATTTCTTTGGGCTGTGTCAATTTATTATTCACACATACTCCCTCACTCCCATCCCCCACCCACTCCTTTCCATACATCACAGCATCATCCATACACAACCAATCCCCATTCACCCCTATCTTCTGTCTTCTCCCGTCCTTCCTCAACAGACATTCCCCTCTTTCCTCGTGCCCCTTTTACCCCATCTATCCATCTCATCCTTGTTCGCCCCCTCATGTTCAGTCCTTCCACCTTTGTCATCCACACCTCTTTTACTAATTTTTTTTCACTCATTCTTCCCATGTGTCCAAACCATCCCAATACTCTTTCATCAACCCTGTCTTCCAACTCCTTTTCCATTCCCCGTTCTCCTCCTCACCTCGTCTCTCCCTCTATCCAGCCTAGTAACCCTTATCATACTTCTCAGGCACCTCATATCACATTCATATTCTTCCTCTCTTATGTTCCATGTTTCTGCACCTTACAGTACTGTTGGAACAATAACTCCTTCATACAATCTCCTCTTAGCATCCATTCCCAAATGTCTATTTTTCATTACACTTTTAAATCCCCCAAGGTATTTACTTGCTTCTCTCAATCTACATTCTACTTCCACCTCCACTCCTCCCTTTCCGGCCACATTCGCACCCCAGTGTCTAAAACCATCCACTTCCTCCAGTCTTTCTTCCTTAATACTCACCTTCAGTCTGCTGCCACTTTCTCCCTCTATACATCTTATCATCTTACATTTACTCACATTTATCTTCAACTTCCTTCTTTTGTACACCTTCCCAAACTCTGCAACTAAGTTCCCCAATCCTTCGTCTGATCCTACCACAAGTGCAGTGTCGTCAACAAACAACAGCTGGCTTATCTCCTACTTTTCTCCATTTCCTTTAACCACCTCTAATCCCCGAACCATTACCCTTGCATTTACCTCTCGCACCACCTCATCCATGTATTTAATTGAACAACCAAGACGACATAACATATCCCTGGCGAAGTCCCACCTTTACCTCAAACAATCTCCATTTCTGATTCTAACACAAGTTCTACTACTCTCTTGACTGCTCTTAACAGCTTTCCTCCTATCCCATATATCTTCAATACCTCCCACAGTGCCTTCCTCTCTACCCTGCCATAAGCTTTTTCCAAATCCATAAAGGCCCTTACCTTTTCCTAAAGCTTTCTCACATATCTGTCTTACCACAAAAATCTGATCCATGTACATCCTACCTGTCCTAAACCCACACAGTTCCTCACCAATTACTCCCTCTGTACCTCTCAATCAAAACCTTCCTATAAGCCTTCCCAGCTACACTTAACAAATTGATCCTCTGAAACTATTACACTCACACGTTTTTCCCTTGTAAAGTTCAACTATACAGGCACTCCTGTTCTCCGACAATCTACCTTCTTTTAGACAAACATTAAATAACCTTACCAGCTAGTCCACCATCACTGTACCTCCTTTTTTGTACATTCTGCATGACACCCATCCAACTCGGGTGCCTTACCTGCTCTCATCATCTTAACAACTACCTTCACCTCTTCTTTCCTCATTTCTCTTTCATTTTCCTCATTCATTACTGTCATTTTCTTAGGGCTTCCCACTGTAACTACCTTTCCTTTCCTATCCTCCTTCACATTTAGCAACTCACTAAAATACTCTGCCCATCTTCCTCTTATTACTGTCTCTTACATTAACATCTCTCCATCTGTACCTTTTACCTTTTCTTCTCTACTTGATTCGCCTTCCCTCTCTTAATTACATTATACATATACATATTTATACATACACACACACACACACACACACACACACACATATATATATATACGAGTATATTATATATATATATATATATATATATATACACACATATATATATACATATATATACATACATATATACATACATATATATACATACATATATACATATATATACATATATACACACACATATATTTACATACATATATACATATATATACATATACATATATACATACATATATACATATACATACATATATACACATACATACATATATACACACACACACACAATATATATATATATCATATTCAGGTTAACCTCCGATCAAGTACTTCGTCACTGTGGGGTGTAGGGGTGTCCCGATAGTCGCTAAAATATGGACCACATGATTTATTCAGTCAATATACGTGGATCTGCTGAAATGGACGAAGCTGGCGGCCGGAAAGAAATGACCTTAAATGACTGTGTCCAGGAAAAAAGTGGCAGACGGTGTGGGAGAAGAGCAACAAGTGATGGAAAGAAAAGTGACAAAGAATACATGGCTAGTAACAGAAACTAAATGTGAAATGGCTGACGAGAAATGTTCAGTGGCGGGAAAAATGGCTGATTTGGCGGGAAATGAATGGTTGATGTAGGAGAAATGTCCAGTGGAGGGAAATGAGTGGCTTATATGGCGGGGGGATGGGTAACATGGCGGGAAATGAATGGCTGATTTGGCGGGAAATGAATGGCTGGTAATGGACAGATGTCCCGTTTCGGGAAGTAAATGGCTGATATGGCGGTAGGAGTGGGTAATATGGCGGAAAATGAAGGCTTATGGCCGGATATGAATGGCTGATTTGGCGGGAAATGAATGGCTGGTAATGGACAAATGTCTAGTTTCGGGAAGTAAATGGCTGATATGGCGGTAGGAATGGGTAATATGGCGGAAAATGAAGGCTTATGGCCGGAAATGAATGTTTAATTTGGCGAGAAAGAAATGTCCAGTGGCGGGAAAGGAAAAGCAAGTGAGAGGAAAGAAATAGCAGTGAGGCGTCTCCCGACGTACAGTCCCCGCCCAATGCACAGGCTAGTCTACACATATACATTTGCATCCACCTGAACTCTATGTTCATCTTCCTTGGTAAATAACACTAATTAACTACACAACATAGAATAATTAATTACCCAACATAGAGTAATCAATTACCCAACATTTAGCCATTAATTACACAACATACAGTAATTAATTAATGACACCCGAACGCAAATTGACGTTTAATACCTTCATTACCGTGGCTGTCTGCATCAAGTGCTTCCTGTGCCGGACGTCACAAGCTTCTATTCAGTCTTTATTGTATAAAACCACACACACACACACACACACACACACACACACACACACACAACACGGACACAAAACACACAATATTGCATACACAGTATAGTGGAATTATACATAGCATAAAACACACCAAAACACACGCCTTGCTACTGTAGGGGTTAGTGTCTCGGCCTGATAACTCAGCGAAACTGAGATATCAAGCACCGCCCAGGGCTCGAAAAGCATAACAATACCTCAAGCCCGTGTGTGTGTGTGTGTGTGTGTGTGTGTGTGTGTGTGCGCGTGTGTGTGTGTATGTGATGTATGTGAGCTCATAGCATTCCCCATAGATATGGTGAACTTAATATTCTGTCCACAGTTAGCTCATTCTTCCACCCCCACCCCTACCCCCTACCACCACCGCCGGCTGACAGCCTCATGCACGTCAGCCTTACTCATTGCAAAGTGCAACGGGAACTACTCCACAAATTGCACCACAGTTGACTTTAAAGTCTTAAACGACTCCTACACACACACACACACACACACACACACACACACACACACATACACACATACTTTACGAAGCCAAGTCTGACCAAAGTAGAAAACAGACAAGGGACCCCACGCGCGTAGCAATTATAATTAAGTGCACACACACACACACACACACACACACACACACACACAACACGATCCGTTACAAACTTCCCAAGCATCTTTACATGAGGGTCAAGCAAGCAGAGTCTATTGTTGACTTACTGTGCTTCCTGACAGGCTCCCTCCTCCCTTACGCTTGCGTATGCGAAGTGCATGCAGAGCCCGAAGTTCCTCTTCCCCATCCCCGAGTCCATTTCCTTCATCATGGAAAGCCAGCAACCGGCGACGACTCCTCTCCTTCTATTTCCAGAGCTCGATGATATGGAAAGAGTCCCACACCCTCACACAACACAGACAACAATCTACAGTTTCTTCTCAGAGAGATCTATGGGAGGACCAAAGGACCGTTGCCAGACGCTGCGGGGCTGGGGTCTTCTAGTCAATGATACTAAACCCAAACAAATCTCTAAGTCTCTATACTCTCTCTAGTAATTTCTAAATACAATAGCTGACCTGGTAAATCAACAGTAGTAAGTTTCTAAGTGATTTTTACACTTTGAACCAGACAGCCCCTCCTTATATGTTAAAAAAGGTCTTTCAGTGTATGTGTACGTATGTATGTGTGTACGTATGTATCTATGTACGTATGTATGTATGTATGTTTATACCTGAGAGCTGGTGACGCAATCGGAAGCGTGTTAGTCTCGCATTTACTTAGTTGTGGGTTCGAATCCCGCACTTCTTTACGATTCCCAACAGTCGTAGATCATACTTGATGGTTACTATACCATCCAAGAGAAGTTCTGAAGTCACTATACCTTTTCTTATATACTTTCAAGTCACTGTACCCATCCAAACAACTTCCATACCCAGCCCTGGAAGTTTTCAATTCACTGTCCCCATTGAAGTGAATTTTGAAGTCAATAATCCCTTTCAGGGAAACTTCAGGTGGCTAAACCCATCACTGCAAATTTTGAGGTTAATATACCCATCCATCCCAGATTGCTTTAAGTCACTAAAATCTACCCCGTTGAATCTTATCACTAAAATTTCTCCCACTGAATGTTTGATGCAGTATACCTTCCCCACTGAATCTTCAAATCACTAAACATACTCCACTTGTTCTTCTAGTCACTAAACACTGAATCTTCAAGCCTTATCCACTGAACATTGAGGTCACTACACCTTCCCCTCTGTAAATCGCTAAACTTACTCCAATGCATCTTAGTCATAAACCTCCCCGGGCGAATCTTCGAGTCATTATACACAAGCCAACGAAGTGCAGATACACTTGCCACCCATCCACACAAAAAAAAAAAAAAAAAAAAAAAAAAAAAAAAAAAATCATAAATACATAAAATTAAATAATGATAATGAATAAACAAATGAAAAATAAATAAAAGTACATGTACATATAAATCATCAATGAAGCACAAGCAAAAAAAAAATTAAATAATGATTATGAATAAAAAGAAATTATGTATACATAAATCATAAAAAGTGAACTCATAAATAAATAAAATTAAATATTGATAATGAATAAACAAATTGAAAATAAATAAAAGTACATGTACATATAAATCATCAATGAAGCAGAAGCAAAAAAAAATTAAATAATGATTATGAATAAACATATCAAAAAATAAAAAATGCATGTACATATAAATCACACACACACACACACACACACACACACACACAAAAAAAACTGCACCCTGTATACGAGATGCTCTCGCCTCAAACTCCATTGTAAACACTGCCACCACGCACCTCATCTGTGGCCACGCCCACCCGCGATTTCTTCTTTCATGCCTTCATAACCACTCTCGGTCGCATACTCACACAACACATTAGCCCGGCCACAATCTCCTTGCCCCTCCTCCCAACTTCACAATGAAAGTTCTCATTATCTCGGATCACGTGCTGGACTCGTGATCGACACCCATTAACCCAGCCCCAGCGATGAGAAAACGAGGCTCATATAGTCCAATCAGTGGGTAGCCGATCCCTTGCCCACGGGGTACAGTAACTATCTGTAGGATTACTGAAAGTTTTCATGGCGTGAGCGTGGCGCGAACACGGTACCACAACTTGGAAAGTCCAAGACGATAACCACTAGCCCAGCGACCCGTTCATTTCTTTTCCTGCTGCCTCTTACACTCCGTTAATCTCAACGAGAAGATTCTCTTCATCATTATGTTTTTTTTTTTTTTTTTGCTCATAAACAAAGGCCTTTTATCCACCTTATAAGGGGGTGGCCGAGTCAAAGCCTTGAAGCTTCGTGGGAGAAAGATATAAATAAACTTAGGCTTCGGGGGAGGGGGGTCACCAGTTCCCTCGCTCTGCCTCATTAAGTCAGACTTTTATACACGCAGGGACACGGTGATGGTATTCTTGTCCCCCACTTTTTTTTTTTCTCATATTCTATGGACATATATTTTTCACTATTTCCTATTAATTTTTCTCTGTAAAAACTACATTTCTATAAATTATTAGAATTACAAAATGAATAAATAAATAAATAAGGAGTTATACAAAACACATCACCAGATACATTTACTTCCAACGCTTCTCGTAAGCCTTTGCAACTACACGCTCCATCAAATCTACATGTAATAAAAAAAATAAAAAATAAAAAAAAAATAAAAAAAAAACACGTAAGACTGGTTTCACACAAGGTCATCATTTCCCAACGAATCTTTAACAAACTTGGCACAGAAGTCCACATGCACCCCAGAATGATAACAGAACAGGAGGCCCCGGTCCGTGCTCCCTCCGGAGTAATACCCGGAGGGCAATCATCCGGAAAACGCCGGGTACCTCTTCCTGTATACTCCACACTGACCTACACCCCAGCAATGTGGCGGGATTGAGGGATGACCATTCACCCACAAGAAGCTAAGATGGGAGGGGCGACGAATGGGTACTGGATGGGTGTAGTGTGTGTAGTGTGTGTGTGTGTGTGTGTGTGTGTGTGTGTGTGTGTGTGTGTGTGTGTGTGTGTGTGTGTGTGATTCACCATGGTTTGGATCACTTGTTGGACTCGTGATCGACAGCTATTTCCCTCCCGTAAGAGAGCTCGGAGCTCATATGACCGATCTATGGGTACTACTGTGACCTTTACACGCACGCGCACACACACCCAACTCCCCGCCCATGAGAGTCGGAGTAACGACTCGCAGCGCAGCGATACTGAAATTAACTCAGCCCTGGCCGGGATTCGAACCCGGACCTCCGTAGTGGCAGCCGGAAACTACCAACCGCGCCACGAGTCGTGTGTGTGTGTGTGTGTGTGTGTGTGTGTGTGTGTGTGTGTGTGTGTGTGTGTGTGTGTGTGTGTGTGCATGTGTGTGTGTGTGTGTGTAAGCGCTTTGAATTGGCCACCTCCCTTATATGGGAAAGAAGTTGGTATCTATATTCCAGCATTGTCAAGTCAACTTGTGCAATCCAATGACGTCATTCGGGGACTGTGTTCCGGCTGGTTGACGTCACTTATCACATCGTTTATGACATCACTTATCATTTATGACACCATTTATAAAATCTATTACGCCACTTATCATTTATGAGTCCACTTATGACATCATTTATAACACCATTTATGACACCACTTATGACGTCACGCGTCAATTCATTAAGTCCTTTATGACATCACTTGTGATATGACGTCATTTATGAACTGTACTCAGCCGAGTGACGTCATGATCCCCCAGATGCCGATTAGCTCAGTTCCCCGATTTAATAAAATCGCCTGACGGCAGGGAACCCAGACAAAAAAAAAAAAAAAAAAAAAAGTCTCCATCGAAACGTAAGGAGAAACTATGTCAATACTCATCCTCGGCAACAGAAAGGGGACCCACAGGGATGAATAAAATCGCCTGTCGGCAACAAGAATAGAGGAGAAAGTACCATCCGGTATGGAAGAAAGGACACTAAAACACTCCATGAGACATCCCCCGTCACTACCCCACACTCTCACCCACACGGTACTCCAAACATCCAAACCACCACACTCCAGCCTACATTAATCATACTCCAGTCAATCCACACTCACCACACTCCAACCAGAGCCGCATGCCACCACCACCACAACCATTACTACCACTACCACCACCACTACTACACGTGCAAGTGCACACAGACGCTCCAGCCTTACTTACCCTTTATCACACCACCGCCCATCAAAGATTACATCATCACCTCCACCTCCCTACCCAACTCCACCCTCCCATTCCACCTCTTCTTCCTCTCTCTCTCTCTCTCTCTCTTTCTCCAGATTCCTTTCTCTCTATGTGCCTCTTACTGTCTATTTTCATTTCTTTGTTTCCTCCCTTGAATCCTTAATTTCTCTCTCTCATCCTTCTTTTCCATGACGGCATGATTACATATATATATATATATATATATATATATATATATATATATATATATATATATATATATATATATATATATATATATATATAAATATATATATATATGTTTATGTATATAAATTAAGTTACGCCCCACCCCACCCCCAGTCAGGATCTCTTCCACCTCCGCCCCTATCTCTCTCCCCGCCCCGTCACATTTCTTCCCTCGGCTTCCTTCACTCCTCCTCCTCCTCCTCCTCCTCCTCCTCTTCCCGTCTCGATGGTTCCTCCCACCTCTCTTGCCCTTCCATCTCCCTTTTTCCTTCACTTTCCTTTTCCATTACCCATCACTGTCCCTCTCCTCCTTTCCTTACCCAGAATGAACAATATTTCTACCCTTACCGTCATGTTACCTGCAGGCCGTTTCCATCCCGTATGGCCCATCCCTTCGTCAGGAAGTTCCTCCCTTTGTCAGATAGTTCCTGTCCTAGTCAAGCAGTTCCTTTCTTCGTCAGCAAGTTTCTCCCTTCGTCAAGGAGTTCCTCCCATCGTCAGGCAGCTCGTCCCTTCGTCAGGGAGGTCCTCTCCACGTCAGGAAGTTCCTCTCCACGTCAGGCACTTCCTCCCTTCGTCAGGTAGTTCCTCCCTTCGTCAAGGTCTTCCCCTCGTCAGGGAGTTTCTTCCTTCGTCAGGAAGTTCCTCTCCTCGCCAAGAAGTTCCTCCCTTCATTGGGGGCGTTCCCGCTTCCTATGACAAACTGTCTCCCATTCCTCGTACCTTTCCCCCAACTCCAAGGAACCTCCCCGCTCCAAAGCACCATTACCCACTCCCCTCCACTCCTCTCCCCTCCCCCGCTTGTTCTTAGGTGAAGGAAATAGGCAAGTACTGGTTTACCTACACAGTGGTTAACGAATGGAATAGACTTAGTAACCAGGTAGTTAGTGAGCGCTGAAACTATCGGTCGTTTAAAAGATGAGATAACTTAGGGATGACAGGTGGAAAGTGACATAGAACTCCCAAGTGTAGGCCTTAAGGTCTCTTACAATCTCCTCTATTATTATGTCCTTATGGCTTATGCCATGGGGTTGAGGTCTGAAGCAACTCGTCTGCGTGTGGAGGGCCAGTGGATGGGCGTCGGAGAGGACTCTCTCCCCGCCGCTCGTCTGTAAAGCCCATCAGCACCGCCTGAAGTTGCATCTGTCGCCTTAACTGCCCTCGGATGAATAAAATCGCCTGGCGACAGCTAGAACGAAGTCGATGAATGACGTCATTGGGTCGCATTGGCTCGTTGAGATAACAGCCCTCGCCAGCTCATAGGCTATGGTCGCACCTGAATAAAATATTGTTGTAAACTCCCACCTCCTTCCTCCAGCCTCCTCCTCCTCCTCCTCCTCTTCCTCCCAGTTCGGGAACTCCACCCCAAGAACCTCCTTCCCACGACCTCTGTTACCAACTACTCCCATGCACTCCCCCCTCCCCCCACTCCCACTCCCTCACTCCCCCAGGGACATCCGTCCCCCGTCTGATTGCATCACTTGTAATAGGCCCCTTTCGTCAGCTCCCACCCCCCGTCCCCCCTACCCCTCGTCTCCCCCCACCCCCGTTCTTCCCTCCCACTCCTCACTCCCTCCCTAAATTCTTCCCTTCTTCTACCCCTCCTCCCTCCCTCCCTCCCTCCCGTTTCGCATTCCTGTGTCTGCAGCAGAACCAAGAGGAAGAAGAAGAGAAGGGAAAGGAAGAGGAGGAAGAGGAAGGGAGAGGAGAAGGAAGAGGGGAGGAAGGGGAGGAAGACGAAGAACAGGAGTAGAAAGAAGAGGAGAGGCAAAAGGAGGATAATTAGAAAGAGGAGGAGGAGAAGGAGGAGAAGGAGGAGGAGGAGGAGGAAGAGGAGGAGGAGGAGGAGGAGAGGGAGGAGGAGGAGGAGGAGGAGAGGGAGGAGGAGGAGGAAGAGGAGGAAGAAAAGCAAAAGTAGGATAAAGAGTATCACAAGACAAAGAAAGAGGAAGATGAAAAGGAGAGGAAGAAAAAAGGAGGATAAACAAAAAGAAGAGGAGGAGAAGGAGGAGAAGCAAAGGAAGAGGAGGAAGCATTCTCCTCCCATTGCACCTCCCCTCCCCTCCTCCTCCTCCTCCTTCTACTCCCACTCCCTCCCCCTTCCTCCTCACCCCGCCCCCACCCACACCTCTCACGTACTCTGCTCCCCCCCCTCCTGTCCCCCCTCCCCCCCCCTTCCCTCCAGTCACTCACCAACTCCACTGCTCAGGACCCATGTGCACTCCACCGACCACAACTGCCGCCGCCGCCTCCGCCGCTTTCCACATCGCCGCCGTCTCCACCTCAACTCTCTCTCTCTCTCTCTTCCTCCCTTGGTCATTTCCTCTCTCTCTCTCTCTCTCTCTCTCTCTCTCTCTCTCTCTCTCTCTCTCTCTCTCTCTATCTCCGTCTTTCCTTCTTCTCTCTCTCTCTCTCTCTCTTCCTCCCTTGGTCATTTCCTCTCTCTCTCCCTCTCTCTCTCTCTCTCTCTCTCTCTCTCTCTCCCTCTATCTCCATCTTTCCTTCTTCTCTCTCTCTCTCATTCGTTCTCTTCCTGTCTCGCTCATTCTCTCTCTCTCTCTCCTTCATTCTTTCCCTCTGTCTCCCCCTTTCCTTCTCTCTCTCTCTCTCTCTCTCCTTCTGTCCCCATCTTTTCTTCTTCTTCTCTCTCTTTCTCTCTCATTCTCTCTCTCTCCTTCATTCTTTACCTCTGTCTCCATCTTTTCTTCTCTCTCTCTCTCTCTCTCTCTCTCTCTCTCATTCACTGTCTCGCTCATTCTCTCTCCTTCATTTTCCTCTCTCTCTCTCTCTCTTTCTTCCTCTTGGTCATTCCCTCTTTGCCTCTCGTCCACTCTCTTCCTCTGTCTTCATCTTTCCTTCTCTCTCTTTTTTTCTCGTTCTCTCTCTATTTCTTCCTTTTTTTCTCATTCAATCTCTCCTTCTATCTCCATCCTTCTCTCTCTCTCTCTCTTGGTCATTCCCTCTGTTTCGTGTTCCTTCTTTCTGTCTCTCGTTCATCCTCTCCCTCTATTTCCAACACCCCCTCTCTCCCAGCCGTCCTCTCTCCATCTCTTTCTCCTTCTAATGTATCTTTCTCACTCTATTCCCTTCCCTCCCTCCTTCACCCCGCTCTCTCTTTACCCTCCTCTCTCTCTCTCTCTCTCTCTCTCTCTCTCTCTGCGGTTCATCCTTTCCTCTCTATTTACTTCCCTCCCTCTCTTTCTCCGCCTCTCTCTCTCTCTCTCTCTCTCTCTCTCTCTGCGGCTCATTCTTTCCTCTCTATTTACTTCCCTCCCTCCCTCCCTCCGCCTTCTCTCTCTCTCTCTGTGCGGTTCATTCTTTCCTCTCTATTTACTTCCCTCCCCCCTCCCTCCTCCTCATCCTCTCTCTCCTTGCACCACAGCAACGGCTTTCTACTGTCTCCCACCATCTCCTCTGCATCAGCAGTCTCTGCTCGCCCTTCTCCAGCACACAACGAAGGAGGAGGAAGAAGAGGAGGAGGAGGGAGAGGTAGAAGAAAATGAGGAGGAAGAAAAGCAGGAAGAAAAGGAAGAGGAAGAAGAAGAGGAGGAGGAAGAGGAAGGAGAGGTAGAGGAAAATGAGGAGGAAGAAAAGGAGGAGGAAGAAAAGGAAGAAAAGGAAGAAGAGGAAGAGGAGGAGGAGGGTGAAGAAGAAGAAGAAGAAGAAGAAGAAGAAGAAGAAGAAGAAGAAGAAGAAGAAGAAGAAGAAGAAGAAGAAGAAGAAGAAGAAGAAGAAGAAGAAGAAGAAGAAGAAGAAGAAGAAGAAGAAGAAGAAGAAGAAGAAGAAGAAGAAGAAGAAGAAGAAGAAGAAGAAGAAGAAGAAGAAGAAGAAGAAGAAGAAGAAGGTGGGGGGAGAAGAAGAAGGAGGAGGAGGAGGAGGAGACACCTTCTTCCTCCTCCGTCCCTCCAACACTTGCAAGTTCCTCCACGTCTCCGCATTCCTTCCTGAGCACCTTCTTCCTCCTCCTCCTCCTCCGTTGTCTAGTTACCCCGCCTCTTCTTCGTCTCTCTCTCTCTTTCTCTCTCCTCCTCCTCCTCCTCCTCTTCATTCCTCCCACACCCCGTTTCCGAACCTTCCATCCCAAAGCGCCTCTTGGCCCTCTCGCGGAGCGTTCCTCCTGCAGCGCCTCCTTCAGTTGGCCTTGTCCGGCGGCCTCACCGCCCATCAATACGATTTCGTGTTTTATACTAAGGTTCCCATCAATCAGGTCCTCTTCCTCAGACTCCTCCTCCTCTTCCTCCTCCTCTTCCTTCTATTACTTTTCCTCCACCTCACCGTCCTCTTCCTCTTCCATTCCCCCATTCTTCTGTTCTTCCTCTTCCTCCTCCTCCTCCTCCTCTTCGTCCTCCTCTTCCTTCTATTACTTCTCCACCTCACCGTCCTCTTCCTCTTCCATTCCCCCCATTCTTCTGTTCTTCCTCTTCCTTCTAATTCTAATCTTCCTCAGTTTCCTTCTCCTCCTCCTCCTCCTCTTTCTTCTATTTCTTCTCCTCCACCTCACCGTCCTCTTCCTCTTCCATTCCCCCATTCTTCTGTTCTTCCTCTTCCTTCTAATTCTAATCCTCCTCAGTTTCCTTCTCCTCCTCCTCCTCCTCTTATTTCTTCTATTACTTCTCCTCCACCTCACCGTCCTCTTCCTCTTCCATTCCCCCATTCTTCTGTTCTTCCTCTTCCTTCTACTTCTAATTTTCCTCAGTTTCCTTCTTCTTCTTCTTCTTCTTCTTCTCCTCTTCCTTCTATTACTCCTCCTCCACCTCACCGTCCTCTTCCTCTTCCATTCCCCCATTCTTCTGTTCTTCCTCTTCCTTCTAATTCTAATCCTCCTCAGTTTCCTTCTCCTCCTCCTCTTCCTTCTATTACTTTTCCTCCACCTCACCGCCCTCTTCCTCTTCCATTCCCCCATTCTTCTGTTCTTCCTCTTCCTTCTAATTCTAACCCTCCTCAGTTTCCTTCTCGTTCTCCTCCTCGTCCCCTTACTCCAAGACCTCCTCCACTTCTTCTTCCTCCTCCTCCTCCTCCTCCTCTCCCTCCCCCTAATCGTCTACAACTTAAGTTCTCCCCACGCCCCCTACTTCCTCTTCCTTCACCCCCTTTCCTCCCAGTCCAACTTGTTCTTCTCTTACTCCTCCTCCTCCTCTTCTTCTCCATTCCTCTTACCTCCTCCTCCTCTTTTTTTTCCTCCACAGTTTCCTAAAACTCCACGTCTTCTTCTTCTTCTTCTTCTCTTCCACATCCTCTATCGTCAGATAATTCGCAAATACCAAACAGACACCACCATCCACATCACTATCACTACTACTGCCACCACTACCACCACCACCACCTCCACCTACACCATCACTACTCCTCCACATCCACCACCACACCCACTACCACACTCACCATACCACTATCCATACCACCATACCACTATCCATACCACCATACCACTATCCATACCACCATACTATCCACCACTATCCATACCACCACTATCCACTACCATTCCCATCACCACATAACACCCCCTCTCTCTCTCTCTCTCTCTCTCTCTCTCTCTCTCTATCTCTCCCTCTCTCTCTCCACTCCTGCACGCACTATCACCCTCCCCTACTGCATTCCCATCCACGTACACACACACACACACACACGACTCGACGGCGCAGTGGTAGCGTTCGCAGCTGCTGCTGCTACAGAGGTCAGAGTTTGAATCCCGCCCAGGGCTGAAGTAATTTCAGTATCACTGCACTGCGGGTCGTTACTCCAACTCTCGTGAGTGGGGAGTTGGGTGTGTGTGTGTGTGTGTGTGTGTGTAAGGTCACAGCAGTACCCAGAGATCGGTCATATATGAGCTCTGAGCTCTCACCCGGGAAGGTAACAGATGTCGATCACGAGTTCAACACATGATCCAAGACAATGGTGAATTACACACACACACACACATATTTACACATTGCCCATACAAGCCATAAGGCTCTCACCCGGGAAGGTAAACGCTGTCGATCATTAGTCTAGCACGTGATGCAAGACCATTAGGAAAAGCACACACGCACACACGGAGTTAAGATGAAAAATAAATTGCAATTAAAGGAAATATTGGAAAAGGGCGAAGGGAAGAAAAGGTCAACATGAAACTAAAGAATGCGAAATGAAGCAATTACGACACTAGCAATAGCGAAAAAAGGACCTGGACAGTGTCGAGAATGCAAAAGAATTTATCTGAAAAAAAAAAAATATATATATATATATATATATATATATATATATATATGTATGTATGTATGTATTTATATTCACTGCTTCTGACCCAGGGCAGTGGACAAGATGCAGGGATGACCCGTCATCCAGGAGGTGCCAAGATAAGAGAGAGGGAGGAGGGTGGTGGCGGTGGAGTGTATTGGGGATGAAATGGGTGGGAATGATCTTTTTATTTTTATGCCTTTGTTTTTTGGCATTCCACTATGAGGATGACATTAAATTCTTTAAGAACCTGATTCGGCCCAGATCAGAGTACGCTGCAGTAGGGTGATCACTCTTGAAGAGAGAGAGAGAGAGAGAGAGAGAGAGAGAGAGAGAAAGAGAGAGAATCCAAAGAGCAGCAATTCAAATGGTCCCCAATTTACCTGACACAACACACGAAGAAAAACTTCCGCTGCAACTGCAAATATCAGAGGAAAGAAGAGAGAAGGGGTCTTCAGAGCCATGGTTAAATTGGGCAAATATAGATTAAAGAAGGAAATGGACAAAAACGGGTTTACCACCAGACTGGCAAACGAATGGAATAGACTTAGTAACGAAATAAACTCTCCGACTGGGACTCGAACCCTCGCCTGAGTGGCTTGCTTTTTATAAGACGAAGACAGTACCATCGTCTTCTAAAATGCAAGCCGCTCAGGCGAGAGTTCGAATCCCAGTTTATTTCCAAATGTCATAATGACACAAAAAGACCATGTAGTGAGCGCTAAATCTATTGGTTGTTTTAAGAATTTAGCTAACTTTATGGATGGGCATGATAGGTGGTAAAGGACATGGAACTGCCTAGTGTAGGCCTTATGGTCTCTTGCAGTCTCCTCCAATCTTATGTTCTTGTGATAGGGGTGGGTATGATCGACAATAAGGACCTCTTAGTGTGGATCAGAGGAAGAATTAGAGGGCATGGAAAGAAATTGAGGACAATTAAAGTTTTTGGAGGATACTGAAGAAGAGCTTTCCAGTGCTTTGATTCAAAGAACAACAAGGAAGACATGGTAGTGCAATGATGCAAAGTATGACTGATGGAAAGAGGAAATGGGACCCCACGAGCATAGCTCTTATCCTGTATATTTCAATTAGGTAAATGCTGTTACGTAAACGTACACACGCACGGTATCCACATACATACACATATACATACGCCCACGCACGCGCGCACACACACAAACGCACACACATACACAATCGCGCGCACACACGCACGCACACTCACACACACACACGCACACACATACACAAACGTACAAACACACACATACACAAACGCGCAAACACATACAGAAACGCGCACACATACACAAACGCACACACATACACAAACGCGCACACAACACGCATGCACACGCACGCACTCACTCTCTACCTAAAGTCCACTGCATTAGACATTGCATCCTCCCCCTCCCACTCCACCTCCACCGCCACCACGCACACCTCGCGCTGATGCTGTCGCCAAACCCACTTTACAAAGTTTTACGCTTTGAGCACATTCATTCCAGCAGGCTGCCGTCAGGCGATTTCATTCAGTCGATGGACCACCCAGCTCCCCAGTCCTCCGCCAGGGAAAGAACGAGAGAGAGAGAGAGAGAGAGAGAGAGAGAGAGAGAGAGAGAGAGAGAGAGAGAGAGAGAGAGAGAGAGAGAGAGAGAGAGAGAGAGAGAGAGAGAGAGAGAGAGAGAGAGAGAGAGAGAGAGAGAGAGAGAGAGAGAGAGAGAGAGAGAGAGGAGAGAAACATCCGAAGAACCCCACCCACCCAGTAACCAAAACCCGTAAACCTTTCTGATAAATCTATGGGAAAGCCCGTTGACCGTTGCCGTCGACACTGAGGCCGCGGACTTCCGGGAGAAGTACACCTAGGTACACTAAAGCACACAAGAAACAACACAACATTTTTTTCTCTTCGAGATCTATAGTAGTGTTTCTGAGCCGGGGATCCACAGAAACCTAGGAAGGGGTAAAAATTAATCCTGTAATGACTCCGTTTCTTATAACTCATGATTACAAAATGTCTCTTAATTAATCGGGATGTCCATTTTTCTCTTGTTTTTCCTAATTAGCTGTGTCTCTCAGAATATGGAGATGATTCGTACGTCATAACGTTTCTATCACTAACTCCTTAGAAAACGGGGCTATATTCTATCTAATCCCATATTTAGGGGTCACCTGAATATACAAGTCGATGTAAGGGGTCCACAACGCTTGGAAGATTAAGAAACACTGATCTATGAGAAGACCCGGGGAGCGTTGCCAGTTCCCTTGGGGCCTTGGCAACATGGAGTGAGGGAGGAGGCTTCCCTGGTCACAAAAACCCAAACCCTGTCTTCCCCACCCGTCAACATCGCCCACATGCATCCCTCCCTTCCTCCCTCCCTCCCTCCTCCAACTTAAATTGGATAAATTTAGGTTTAAGAAGGAAATAGCCAAGAACTGGTTTACCAATAGAGTGGACAACGAATGGAACAGACTTGGTAACCGTGTAGTAGTGAGCACTGAAACTATCGGTTGTTTTAAGAGACGGTTAGACAACTTTATGAATAGGAGTGATAGGTGGCAATGGACATGGAACTTCCTAGTGTAGAACTTTACAAAGGATTACAAAGGCGGAGCATGCCGACAGGAGACCTTTTGGTCCATATCTGGGTCGGATGCGAAAAAAATCATAATAATAAAATAATAAATAAAAACTATAATAATGCAAATAACAAATAAAATACATAAATAAATGCATAGGTATAGTTAAATAATAAACAAACAGGTAAATAGTAAATAATAATAAATTGACATATAACTAATAATAAATGAAAATCAGACAGACAAATGATAACAAAACAAAAACAAATAATATAAAATAAATTATAATCATTACAGCATATTGCTTAGGTGTTCAGATCACTTTCAACCTCCTTCATTATATTCTTCTGTACTACACTAACTAGCAAACTCAAACCACACATACATCACTCACCCTACATCCATCTTGGTACTTCTTTCACCAATCCTGTGCACCACACTCCCGACCACCAAATTCACCATACTTGTAACACCAACTCCGTGTACCCCATTTCCCACCACACAGTTCACCACACCACCGCCTCCATTTGCACCACATTCACCACACCTCGCCTCTTCCTACCCAACCCATTTTGACCACAGTCCGCTCTCTACCACACTGACCACAACTGACCCACTCTAATAGACTCTTTAAGTACAGTCGACCTATATTCCCGTTCCTACCACTGTGGTCAACATTCTAGGTACTTGTGTGACATCCCTACGGACCAGTATCACGCAGCATTACTTTATGATGGCACAATAATTTTCATACAAAGATAGATGATGACTACTTTTATTTTCTATCTCTCCTTGACCGCCAATGTGACTTCGTTTCTTAGGCGCCAAACTGACACCAAGGATAGAAGCGCTGGATATCTGATTAAATCAAACTCGGTGCTGAGAATAGATTTTTTTTCCAACATGATCTTGGATCACGTGTTGGGCTCGTTATGTACATTTATTACTCTCCCAGATGAGAGCTAAGAGCTCGTATCATATGCCCGATCTATGGGCAATGCTGTGATCTCACACAAACACACACTCTCTCTCTCACACACACACACACACACACACACACACACACACACACACAAAACTCTTCGCTCACAAGAGTTAGAGTGCCGGCTCGCAGCGCAGCCATGCTGAAATTATTTAGGCCCTGGGCGGGAACCAAACTCGGACTGCTAGAGTAGAGGTTGCGAACGCTGCCACTGCGCCGTCGAGCCAGGTGGTGTTACGGAGATGAATAAGATAGCTTGACGGCAACTAAAGTAAAAAAAAAACTAGAATATACATCATTTATTTTATATTATTTGTTTATTTGTTTTGTTATCATTTGTCCGTTTGTTTATTATTATTTGTTTGATTCTCATTTATTATTAGTTATGTCAATTTATTATTATTTACTATTTACCTGTTTATTATGTAACTATACCTATGCATTTATTTATTTTATTTATTATTTACATTATTATAGTTTTTATCTATTCATTTATTTGTTTATCATTATTATGATTTTTTCGCATTCGACCTAGATATGGACCAAAAGGTCTCCTGTCGGCATGCTCCGCCTTTGTAATCCTTTGTAATAAATAAACATATTCACCAAAAAAGTAAATAAATAAATACGTAATCAAGCAAGTAAAGAGGTTGACCTGAGACGGGTCACAACGTACTACGTAGCCGAAAGAGACACTTCAACAAGGAATAAAATCGCCCGGCGCCAGGTGCCGGAAAGGGAAAAGTACCCCCGGGCACGGAAGGGGGAGCCCGCTATCGTTCCCCTTATACACAGAGGGCCCCGCCGCCTCTCTGCCTTGTCCTGCCCTCATCTCCAACCTGAACTAATTACACTGAAGGTGGTGCCACACTAGGCTGGCATGCTACTTGCTTTTGCTACTTACTTTGAGTAGAAACGACTTCGGTAACAATATTCTAGGATCTAGACATTCGTAAGAACATGTCAACAACGTTTCTGACATCCGTATGGGTTTAACCTCTCTTAGTTCGTCATTGAGCTTCTCAGTATAAAACGCAAGATTATTTAGACATTTGGAAACTTGAAAAACAAAAGAACGTAACCCAAGTCGTTTCTACTCAAAGCAAAAGCAAGCAGCATGCTAGCGAGAACTGCCTAGCGTGCTACCATACCTCTTTTCCATACCGACCCAAACACACTGCTTTCACCCAAATCACCCGGGCTCAGATCTCCATAACCCCCCTTCCACTCCCCCCCATTCACCACCGACATCCTCTCCTCCCCACGAAACCGTCTACGCTGGTGTACCGACCCAGTGCGTTGCTTTACTGCAGTCTTTGTTCCGTATATATCCCCTAAAACGACTTGTTGTGGTTTGGGGAGATGAAGAAAAACCTTCATGCCATAACAAGGTGAGACAAGAAAAAAGAAAGAAAGAAAAAAATATATATATATATATATACATATACATATACAAATATATGACAAATACATATATAAGCAAAGACCTAAACGAACACAAAATTTACAATGATAAATAGGTATTCAAAGCAAAGAATGCTTGACAGAAGATTTTCCAGTCCATAACGAGGCAGGAAAAAGAAGAAAGATAACTAAATAAAATGAAATGAAATAAAGTGAAATAAATAAAAATTAATAAATAAAAACATATATATCAAGTAAACAAATAAATGATACTAAAATAAATAATAAACGCGTAGATATAATAGACAAATAACCAAATAATACTATCTATATATCTGTATACCAAGGGATTTTTCCCCCTTATATGAGGGGTAGCCAAATCAAAAGGTACGCACCCATTCCACTCCCGTTCACCACCCTTTCCCCCCTCTTATTCTAGCTCCTCGTGGATGAGACGGAGGGGGGGGGTCGCCGATTAAGTGTAGCGGCCTTGCTATGGATGTACTGTGTCTTGCTGCATTGCTTCTGGTCCAGGGCAGTGGGCGGGAGACAGGGATGACCTTTCATCCACGAGGAGCTAAGATGAGAGGGAGGAAAGGGGAGTGAAATGGGTGGGAGTAAGTACGTGTTTTTCGATTTGGCTAACCCCATTACAAGGGGGAAAAAACTCTTGGTATACAGAAAGATATATATTTTAATATACAAGTTTTATATAACACAATGCTCCCTCTTCACAACACCCAGCAATAAATCCACCAAATTAACTCTACCGAAGATGTTCAATGTAAGAGAGATCTGGCACTTTGACCTGTCCGAATGGCACTGAGCTAAGTTGCTTTAGTCGTTTCATGCGACCACGCAGATGAAGTGCTCTATATGGTCTTGACCCTTAACCTTTGTACAGCCACGTCCTCTGCCCACCACCCGCTCATTAGTAGTCAAATTTGCATCTACGCCTCTCCCCTTAATAAACAGAAAAAGAGAATATACACAAACACACACACACACAATTATATATATATATATATATACATATATATATATATATATATATATATATACATATATACATGTATGTGTGTGTGCGTATTGACCTTGGTCTTTGGATCACGTGTTGGACTCGTGATCGACAGCTATTTCCCTCCCGGAAGAGAGCTCAGAGCTCGTATGACCGCACACACACACCCAACTCCCCGCCCACGAGAGTTGGAGTAACGACTCGAAGCGCAGCGATACTGAAATTATTTCAGCCCTGGGCAGGATTCGAACCCGGACCGCCGTAGTAACAGTCGGGGACTCTACCAACCGCGCCACCGAGTCGTGTGTGTGTGTGTGTGTGTGTGTGTGTGTGTGTGTGTGTGTGTGTGTGTGTGTGTGTGTGTGTGTGTGTGTGTGTGTGTGTGTGTGTGTGTGTGTGTGTGCAATTAAACAGAGGAAAGGTTTTCGTCTTCTAAAGCGGCCCATACACGATCAATTATATTGCGCAATTTCATTGTCAATACTCTGAATTGACAATTAAATTGACCGTGTATGGGCGATATATTGTATTGACAATAGAATTGCGCAATATAATTGATCGTGTATGGGCCGCTTAAGACATCCTCAGTATACGAAGTGTAAAACATAAATAGTAAATAGCTGATGGCTCCTCTTAGTAGCTTCCAGGCCCCTAAGTAGGCTAGTAGGCCTTTGCATCTAAGTCCTCCCTCCCCCCTTTATACATAGCCTTTGCCTTCACGTCCCTCCCTTTGTAGAAAGACCTGTCCCCCTTGCCAACCTTAGTAGCCCCTACAGACATGATCACACTGAGCTATTTTTCCTCCGACTACTGGAGCAAATTTGCATCCCACAGCTTTCAGGAAGGAATCTGGTATGCTGGCGGAAAATAATTTTCCTCCAGCAGATCAAATGACATTCTACGTAAATTGTCGAGAAAAGGAAAATTGTTTGCCACAGTGATTTGACGGCGGAAAAAGTTCTGGAGGTAAGCGGTACCGCCGACGAATCGGAGGTCGGAGGAAAAATAGCCCAGTGTGATAGGCCCCCTAAGTAGTTAGCCTTTGTCTCTACATCCCATTTTCATACGAACAAGTGAATAAACAAATAGATAAATATATATTACTATAATTACAGGAGAAAAAAAAATCTACCTATTTCATTGTTCATTTTCATCCACACCTATTTCGAGAAATTCACCTATTTGTTCCCCCGCTCAGGACTCGACCTCGCCCCCCAAACCCCCCCACTATGAATTCCTCGAGCCCTTCCAGGGGGTCGCAATGGCCTCCTTTCACCGTGACTTTGGGGTCTCCGCAACCCTTTGGCCGAGAGGTCAGAATTCGTCTTGGCATACATACATACATACGTGTGTGTGTGTGTGTGTGTGTGTGTGTGTGTGTGTGTGTGTGTGTGTGTGTGTGTGTGTGTGTGTGTGTGTGCTTGTATCCTCCAGAAATTTGATAACTTCGCGATCTTAAACATGCATAAACCCACAAAGACAAAGAGAGAAAATCATGTATGTAGATCGAGCGTTTTCGTTTATTAAGCCATCTTCAAGATACATAGCACATAAGGACACGAACGTAAGTATAACGAAGTTGAAAAAAAATTAAGGAGCGAGTGAATGGCATTAACAAGAGACTTTGCACGATCCAAATTGTCCAAAGCGCGCGCGCACACACACACACACATATACACATACACATACATATACACGCACACATATATACACACACATACACATACACATATACACAAATACACACACATTCACAGGTATACATACACACATTCATACACACATATGTATACCCATATATATAAATATATATACCCATATATATATATATATATATATATACACACATGCACATACACACACACATACACACACACACACACACATATATATACACACACACACACACACACACATATATACACATACACATATACACACACACACAAACCGATCGAGTCGCCGCCCCACACCCACTCGACGTCCGTGATCGACGTATCGGGAGACTCGCCCAGTTTGGTATCCGATGCATCAGATCCTTCTCGTTCTCCATTGTGGTTACATAATATTCCAAATACGACTTTCGAGGAGACAAAAATAATAAATAAATAAATAATGAATGAATGAAAATTATAACAATAATGACAATAATGATGCTGATGACGATGATGATAATGATAATAATAATAATAATAATAATAATAATGATAATAATAATAATGATAATAATAATAATAATAATCGGTAATTTCGCGAAATTCAAAACTTTCGTACAAAAAAAAAATAAGATAGAATTAATAAATAAGGTAAATAAACAAAATGAAAACAAAGAATGAAACAAAGTAAAAATATTATGAAAAAAAAAAATGTAGTGTTTCGCGAAAATCGCGAATCCGTCAAATTCGCGATTTTAGTCTAAATCGCGTAGTCGAACGTCGCGCATCGCGTTCGAATCCCACAACATCAATCGGCGGTTTCACCTGGATGCTTGAGAACCCAAGACAGAGGTGTCGACCTGAGTTGTCGCGGCTCAGGGCCTCTTGGCGTAAGACTCTTTCCCTTTCTACATCCCTATAAGTCAGCCCGCACACCGACGCAACCAGTTGCAAGAAACCGATCGCATCGCATGCCAACATTCTATGAAATCGGTATTCCCTGTACTAAGTGGACATAAAATATAATTTTTATTTCCTCGTTATTTCACAAATGCTTGTATATGATTGCTAGTGGGCAAACTACAGGAAACACCGCTTTCACAGAATGCAGGCATCTGTTGTGATCGGTTTTATACAACTGGCTGCACAAAACAAGATAATGCAGACAAGGTCATCATATTAAGACAACAGGGCCTTTGCTGTCGAGTGGGTATTAAATCCATCGAATTTATCAATATACGGCAGAATATCCCATTTCGCCGTAAACCTCATTATCATATTCCAAGTTAAGTTTGTCAAAAACAAACAAATATATAAATGAACAAGCAAATATATCAAAATGGATAAACAAAACAAAACCAAAAAATACAAATAAAAATAAAGATAAAATAAAGAATAATAAATTAAACACTAAATAAATGAAGTCCAATTATCATTACCACTTTCGTTATTGTAACACTACTTTAGGACAATTCCAAAAGCAGAGGTTCTCAGCCTTACTTGGCCCATTCACCCCTTTCACCATTTGTCAGAATGTCATTCCCCCCCCTCCTTTCCAAGATTGTCTGTTTCAAAAGGTGCATTCTAAATAATATGCAAATATTACTAAAAACCCTTTTATTTTTTTTCCAAATTAGTATATAGTTTTCCCAAATTAGTATAAATCTAGCCTAGGTGACAGGCCAGTTAGGCCAAAACCTATAATTGCTTTCCTCACCCCGTAAGCTGACTGTGGTCACAAATCGCCCCCAGAAATCCCAAAATTCCTCCCTGGGGGTGAATTTTACCCCTAATGAGAACCCCTGTCCTAGAGGAATCTAAAGGCTTCATCTCCCCCACCCCCACCCGTCGTCTCCTCGTCCATCTCCCCTCGCTCTCCTCCCCCAACCTCATGATGGACAAGTATCTCCCTCACTTCACCCTCGTTTCCCCCCTCCCTCCCCAACTTCGCCCTCCTTTCCCCCACTTCACCCTCCTTCTCCCCTCACTTCGCCATCCTTCCCCCCTCACTTCGCCCTCCTTCCCCCCTCACTTCGCCATCCTTCCCCCCAATTCGCCCTCCTTTCCCCCCACTTCGCCAACCTTTCCCCCCACTTCGCCCTCCTTCCCCCCACTTCGCCCTCCTTTCTCGTTCTCCCCGCTTCACCCTCCTTTCCCCCCTCCCCCACTTCGCCTTCCTTTCCGCTTCCCCCTACTTCGCCCTCCTTTTCCCTTCCCCCAACACTTCGCCCTCCTTTCCCCCCACTTCACCCTCCTTCCCCCCTCACTTCGCCCTCATTCCCCCCACTTCGCCCTCCCTTTCCCTTCCTCCAACACTTTGTCCTCCTTTCCCCCCACTTCGCCCTCCTTCTCCCAAGTTCGCCCTCCTTTCTCCCAACTTCGCCCTCCTTTCTCCCAACTTCGCCCTCCTTTCTCCCAACTTCGCCCTCCTTTCCCCCCACTTCGCCCTCCTTTCCCCTTCCCCCCACTTCGCCCTCCTTTCCCTTTCCCCCCACTTCTCCCTCCTTTCCCCCCCACCTCGCCCTCCTTTCACCTCCCCCCCACTTCGCCCTCCTTCCCCTCGCCCTCTTTCTTCCTTCCCCACCTTCGACCCATACTACGAAGTGCAGGTAACCCGCGCCCCCCCCCTACCTCGCCCCTTCCCCACGAGGTACAGGTGGTCCCCTCCCTCATTACGTCACCCTACAAAAACGACGCGAAGAAGTGGACCGCGTGTCCCGAGCGAACCATCTGGCGAACCAGCTGGAGGACAAATGCAGCTGAACAAGGCAGTCCTGTTCTCTCCTGTTGCCTCCCTTGCAGCAGCTCCACTCTGCTACAGCTCGGTCGTGTGTGTGTGTGTGTGTGTGTGTGTGTGTGTGTGTGTGTGTGTGTGTGTGTGTGTGTGTGTGTGTGTGTGTGTGTGTGTGTGTGTGTCCGTGCCGGGGGTGATGGAAAGAGGAGCGTACGCCAGGAGGCGTTTAGCTGCGCCCCAGAACGTCACCTCAGTTGAATTTCGTCAACAATGACCAGCGCTTCTATCCTTGGGGACAATATCTCAACGATTACCACAGAAATAGTAAAAGCCTAAGGAGGGCAGAGGATCGGATAATAATAGTTAAGTGGTCAACATTTCATTTATATGGAGATGAGTCTCCGGTTATAAAGAATTACTAGGTGACTCTGGTCCGTAGGGTTGTAACTTAAGTCTCTTAAAATATCGACTGCTCAAAACTTGTCAGTTCCCTATACGGGTGGAGGAGGAGGAAGAGGGAGGAGGAGGAGGAAGAAGCGGGAAAGGAGAAGGAAGAAGGAGAGGGAGAGGAGGAGGGAGAAGAGGAGGAGGAAGGAGAGGAGAAGGAAGAAAATTGACAGAAGGAAGAGGAGGAAGAGGAAGAAAAGGAGGTGGGGAAGGAGAATGAGGATGAGGAAGAGAGGGAGGAAGAGATGGATGAAGAGGAGAAGGCGGAAGAGAGAGAGGAGGAGGAGGAGGAGGAGGAGGAAGATGAAGCGTATAATGGTCAAGTACTGTAACAAAGTACCAAGTCGAGTTGATAATGAGTTACAATGAAAAGGCCGACAGAAATCGTTTCGGTCCATAAAGAGGCCGAATAGGTGAACAAATACAAAAAACAATAATAATAAATAGTAAAAAAAAATAATAACAAAAAAGCACAAAATAAAGAACTAAACAAACCCTTCAACAGCCAAACAAAACCAGGAAAAAAAAAATCTGAGTCATGACGTCACACTTATGTGACGTCATACTGTTTGGGTGTTTATCAGTGATATCTAAACCTTCGGACCTCATTACACTCGACCGCCTCTGCGGGAAGGTTGTTTACATCCACTGACTACGCGGTGGGCGACACTGGATCTTCCACCCCCTCGCCTTGCCCGTTAGTGACGTCATCGGAAGCGTCTTATTCGCTTAGTTGTATGTTCGAATCCCGCACTTTTCTCCAATTCCCAGCATGGCCTGTTAGTTACCTATATAGCCCTCCAGCAGTCCCCAAAGCGCATCATAGGGCAAAGGTGATGGCTTCTGGAAAGCTACTCAGCGCCTCCTGGCGTTGGCTCCTTACCCACTCGTCTAGTTAGCATCTACGCCCAGCATCCATACTACCTGACGGAGCAGCTTGGGACAGCTGCTCATTCCACAGATTCCGCAGCTGTTGAGACAACTGCTCGGGCACAGGTGCAGCTGCTCACGACTTCTTTTTTTATGTCATCAATAACCAGCGCTTCTGTCTTGTCCCCAAGCATCCAGTCATAAAACAAGGTTGCGTGACTCTGGTCCGTAGGGATGTCACTACCCTCCTTAAAACAGTGACTGCATGAGACTTACAGAGCCATTACCCCCATATACGGAGAGGGGGGGGGGCAGGTACAGAGTTCTTGACGCAATATCCTCTGTGTACTCTATCTGCCGTCAGGCGATTTAATTCATCTCCTTGGCAACCGTGTCGATGTCTCCCTTCGGCCGCTGGTGGCACTTTCTTATACATTGGCTGTTGCAGCCAGAGTATTTTGTTCATCTGAACAGGACAATAGTTCACAGCCAGGTTGTCATGGTTCCCCAAGGTAGACGAGATAAACACCATACGAGGACGGAGCCTTTATTTGTACGACGTTTCGCTTATTACAGCTTTTTCAAGTACAAGTTGAGATACAAATGCTTGAGATTAAATATGGGGAAAGGAGGGAACGGGGAGAGAAAAGGGGGGGAAGGAAGAGGAGGAGGAGGAGGAGGAGGAAAGGAAGAGGAGGAGGAGGAGGAAAAGGGGGGGGGATTGGACACTGGGAAAGGATGAGAATGCTGGCCCAAACGTCCGGGGGCGAAATGTCCACAAAGGGTGGTTTAAATATTCAATATTTTGCTGGCCATGGGTATTAGGGGAATAATGTGAGGAGATATGTTAAACATGCCCCTGTTTTGTTCAATAGTGTTCGTTCCTTGAATGATTGCTGCTTCTAAACACAAGGTAACCATGACAGGAATTCAGGGGGCAGTGGGTGCATGGCATGTTGTTACAAATTATACATTTCTTCATAATGTAGTCTGGTGATGTACTTTAACCATATGACAAAAACTGACCAAATATAAGATTAATATGACTGTCAATTTTGTAATGAATAAAAGGGTTTATTTTCTATATCTCTATAATGTCTTCTGGTGATGTAAGTTTAGCATCACAAAAAATCTATCAGATGTAAGGTAATTATGATTGTGAACTTTGTAATAAAACAAAGGGTTTTTTTCTTCGTCGATATATTCTATCATGACACATTTTCCTCCTTATTATACATTGTCTTTGGTGGAGTGGGATTTCAGGGGAAAACGAAGGGGAGGCAAAAAGAACGTAGAGAGTTCATAAAGAGGGAAATGGATTTATCTATCTTTATTTATCTACTTATTCATTTATCTATTTAAGAAGGAAATAGACAAGAATTGGTGTACCAATAGAATGATCAACGAATGGAATAGACTATCAACCGTGTACTGAGCTCTGAAACTATCGGTTGTTTTAAGAGAAGGTTTCGACAACATTATGGATGGGGATGACAGGTGGTAATGGACATGGAACTGCTTAGTGTGGGCCTTAGAGTCTCTTGCAGTCTCCATTCTTACGTTCTTAACACCTGTGCATCAGAACTTGTTGCACACAGTAACGATCCAGAACATATTTGGGACGGAGAAACTCTGCCAAGAGTCCCGAAAGGGGCTACCGGGTTTCCTCCGAAACCCGAATTGGTTAACAGTCTGGGGTAACTGACTAACAACAACAACAACAACAACAACAACAACAACAACAACAACACCCTCCCGCGCTGCCCGAATTTGTAACTGTTGCTGTATCTACAAAATGAAACATCCTATCAAAATGTACGCGGGCATCCACAACACTCAGCAATAAACACATAAATACACAAATACACAAATAAATAACAAAATAAACAAATAAACATGTAAATAAAATTGAAAGACAAATATGAATAAATAAACACAAAATGAAAATAAACAAATATAAATAAAATACAAATGAAATAAAAAAAATAGTGAAAGAGAGAGAGAGAGAGAGAGAGAGAGAGAGAGAGAGAGACTCAACGCATTCCCCAAACAAGAAGACAGACTCTACTAGACAAGAGTCGACGGCGACCATGACGCCCCACACTCTCCGCATCGTCCACAACCCCCTCCACCCGAGAGTCGAACTACAAGCCCACCATCCCCCACAAGACACATCCTACAGAGCTGCTGCAGCTACAAGACAGCACAGCAAATACAAGCCTAGCAATGCGAAGGCAGGAAGGCAGGCAGGCAGGCAGGCAGTCAGGGAAGCTGCAGACTGCTGCAGTCTGACTCAGCCTGCATGAAATTGCGACCGCAAAACGGTCCGACAGCTTCCATCAAGCTGCTGCCATTCCTGCAAAAGACAACTGAACGCATCCGCCAGCAGCTCCTCCTCCTCCTCCCCCACCCTCCCTCCATCCTTCAGCGCTTCCCACCCCACCCACCCCCACCCCCCCTCCTCCCTCGCAGCAGCGACGCATGGCAACCCGAAGGCCAGACAGATCACAAAAGAGCTCCAAAGACTGTCTCAAACTCCACATCTTGTAGTAACTAATTATATACCTATATCTACATAATTATGTGCATACATGCATACACACACGCACACACACACACAGACACACGCACGCAAATAAATATTATATATATATATATATATATATATATATATATATATTATATATGTATACACATATACAAATATGTATACACATATATAAATATATATATATATATACAGTATATATATACATATGTATACACATATACAAATATGTATACACACACACACACATGTATATATATATATATACATATATATATATATATATATATATATATATATATTATATATATATATATATACACGCATACACACACAATTTACACATGGACACATTTATGTATATACGTGCACACATTTTATCATATTATATATATATATATATATATATATATATATATATATATATATATATATATATATACGTGTGTGTGTACGCGTGTACACACAATTTACACATGGACACATTTATGCATATACGTGCAGTTATATACATATATATATATATATATATATATATATATATATATATATATATATATAATATATATATATATATATATATATATATATTGTGTGCGTGCATGTGTGTGTCATTCACCATGGTCTTGGATGACGTACTGGATTCGTAATCGACAGCTATTTCCCTCCCGGATGAGAGCTCAGAGCTCATATATGAGAATGTGTGTGTGTGTGTGTGTGTGTGTGTGTGTGTGTGTGTGTGTGTGTGTGTGTGTGTGTGTGTGTGTGTGTGTGTGTGTGTGTGTGTGTGTGTGTGTGTGTGTGTGTATGTGTATGTGTTTTACTACTGTATATGGCAGGCGTCAGTCTTCAAAGCCCTTTCGAGAATGTCATGTTAAGGTTGCGTCACACTAGGCATTTCTCGCTAGCATACTACTTGCTTTTGCTATTCATTTGAGTAGCATGCTAACTTTTGCTGCTGGGAAAAGTAGATAACTTGCTAGGAAGAATCAACGGCAAATTTTGCTACTCGAGTGTTCCAATGAGCCACCATTCATGGAGTTTATATGTATGTATTTATATATATATATATATATATATATATATATATAATTATATATACATACATACATATATATATTATACATACATATACATATATATCATACATACATATACATATACATTATACATACATATATATATATATTATACATACACATCATACATATATTATACACACATATATATACATACATACATATATATATTATACATACATATATATCATACATACATATACATATACATTATACATACATATATATATATATATATATATATATTATGCATACATATCATACATATATATATATATATATATATATATATATATATATATATATATATATATATATATATATATATAGGGTACAAATAGAACTGACCATGTAATTTGTTGTTTATACGTGAGTTTTTTTTATTCTCTATCTTTTATTGTCACTATACACTTATCAAAGCATCAAAAACAATATGAAAATCCGTGTTCGCTTTTTTCGTTCGACAACCGCAGTAACAAACTCGTTTGTAAACATGACAGGAGAGAACTTGGCGGGAAGCTTCGTCCGTTTTCGTTAGCAGCTAACCAAAATGTCATTAGCAAAGCATTCCCTGTGTGACGGGCATGCAAGAGCTTGCTACCAAAGCAAGTAGCATGATAGCGAGCAAGTACCCAAAGCGAGTAGCATGATAGCGAGAAATGCTTAGTGTGCCGTCACCTTTATGCGTTTATTCAGGCTGACGCTGAGCGATCGCTTCCGGTTGAGAAAAAATATCAAATTATTCGTGAGTACATCCCGCCTTGTAAATTTTATTCTGGCTAAATTCTTACGATTTAATCCTCCAAGGGGGTTAATTTTAGTCACTTGGGGCTTAACCTCACCCCCCATGAAGTTAAATACACTCCTCAATGGCGTAATTCTCATTCTCAAAAGAAATTAACCTCACTCCCTGAAGGATTAACCCTCACTCTCAAAGAAATGAACCTCACTCTCCTGATAGTTAACTTTCATTTTCCAATAGGTTAACTCTCACTCCCTCAGAAGTTAACCCTCACGCTTAAAGAAGTTAACCTCTTAAAGTGGTTAGCTTTCACTCCCTGAAGGATTAACCCTCATTCCCCCGCGAAGTTAACCATTACTCTTAGAGGTTAACCTTACTCGTCAAGATGTTAACCTCCATAAGGGTTAACACTGGGCTTTAACGGGCTTCATCAGCGCCGGCAGTTGCGAATTCGTTTGAGTAAAAACGATTTCGGTTACAATATTCTATTTTTCAAAATTCCAAATATCAGATTATCTTTCCGTCCTTTATAGCAAAGCTGAATGATGAACTATGGGATAAACTATACGAATGTTAAACAATGTTGAAATGTTCTTAAGAAGTCTAGATTTCTGTAAGCGAGGTCATATTCTAGTTATTGAAATGGAGGTTCGAGGTAGGATGTCGGAGGAAAATTAGCCCAGTGTGATAACCCATTCAGGGATTAACCTTCTCATGAAGACACGCAAGGACAAAGAAGAAGAAAAAGAAGAAGAAGAAGAAGAAAAAAAAAGGAGCCGCGCGACGGGGGGGTGGGGGGTGGAGAGCAGCTGGGAGCAGTTCGGAGCAGCTCGGAGCAGCTGGGAGCAGCTGCCGATGGAATTTAGGGCCAACGGGAAACAGCCGCAGCCGTATGGGCGCCGAGTCTGCAACTACATCAGCGGTGAAAGCTGCTGCTGCTGCAACAGCTGACTCCGAAATTTGCAGCTGGAAGTACAAGTGCGAGAGACCGAAACCTAAGGAGGAGGAGGAGGAGGAGGAGGAGGAGACGCCTGGATCACAGGAACGTGCCCGAGCAATGCGCTAGCCTCTCCCACTGCAGTGTATACATGTGTGTGTGATTCACTATGGTCTTGGATCACGTGTTGGATTCATGAGCCACAGCTATTTCCCTCCCGGAAGAGAGCTCAGAGCTCATATATGTCCGATCTATGGGTAATGCTGTGACCTCACACGCACACGCAAACCCAACTCCCCGCCCGCGAGAGTTGGAGTAACGACTCGCAGCGCAGCGATTCTGAAATCATTTCAGTCCTGGGGGGATTCGAACACGGACCGCCGTAGTGGCAGCCGGGAAATCTACCAACTGCGCCATCGAGTGTGTGTGTGTGTGTGTGTGTGTGTGTGTGTGTGTGTGTGTGTGTGTGTGTGTGTGTGTGTGTGTGTGTGTGTGTGTACGTTGAGGGGTGAAGGATCAACTTGAGGATGCTCAACTTCAAGTGAAGCCGCCACCTTGGCCCTATGTCCTTAAGCAGCCGGGACAAATGGTAATCATCAGGAGCCGCTGTAATGTGAGAGCGAGGGCCGAAACCGTTCATCTTTGCTCTGTGTACTCCGACAGCCAGGGCAAGTGGCGGTCACTACTGCCCACTGGATTCGAAACCCAGCCTGCACGAAACGGCCTCAGCTTTCGAAATCGCTCCTAAGTCGTTTTGCCGTCCAGTAGAAATTACGTTAAGGTCGGGGGGGTCCGTCCCACGTAACTTGGGTTATCGCACTAGGATAATTTTCCTCCGACAGCTGGAGCAAATTTGCAGCCCGAAGCTTTTGCTGGAGAAAAATAATTTTCCTCCAGCATATCAAATAACATTATATGTGCCTTTGTTGACAAAACAAAATAGTTTGTCATAGTGATTTGACGGTGGAAAAAATTCTGGAGGTAAGCGGTACCGCCGATTAATCGGAGGTTGGAGGAAAAATAACCCAGTGGGATAACCCCTTTGCCGTGAGTGTCGATCCGTAGAAAGCGAGAGCGGCTGAACGACCGAGAGGCCAGAGGAACAACAACAACAACAACAAAAGCAACAACATAAACAAGAGACATGGCAACGACAAAGACGAGGAAATGACAATGACCACAGGAGGAGGAGGAAGAACCAAAACAACAATAACAACAACATAAACAAGAGACATGTCAACGACAAAGACGAGAAAACGACGAAGACCACAGGAGGAAAAGGAAGAAGAGGAAGAAGAGGAGGAGGAGGAACCAAAACAACAACAATAATAACAACATAAACAAGAAACATGGCAATGACAAAGACACGACGAAGACCGCAGGAGGAAGAGGAACAAGACCCTAAACAACTACAACAACACCATAAACAAGGAAACATGACAACGACAAAGACCCCAGAGGGAGAAAGAAAGAAAATAACAACAACAACAACACCATAAACAAGGAAACATGACAACGACAAAGACCCCAGAAGGAGAAAGAAGGAAAATAACAACAACACCATAAACAAGGAAACATGACAACAACAAAGACCCCAAAAGGAGAAAGAAGGAAAATAACAACAACAACAACAACATAAACAAGGAAACATGACAACGACAAAGACCCCAGAAGGAAAATAACAACAACAACAACACCATAAACAAGAAAACATGACAACGACAAAGACCCCAGAAGGAGAAAGAAGGAAAATAATAATAACAACAACAACAACAAAGGGGGCAGCAGCAGCAGCAGCAGCAGCAGCCCAGTAAAAACATAAACTGCAACAGACATAATTACTGCCATCACCGCAGACGCCAACACATAACTCCCTCCAACCTCTCGCCGCCCTCGACAACGACCACCAACTCCTCCTCCTCTTCCTCCTCCTCCTCCTCCTCAAACCTGCATAGTTACAGACTCAACTTCCTCAACTATACTCCACACTATGTCAACTCCCTTCACTCCATCTCAACTTCCTCAACTATACTCCACCTTATGTCAACTTCCTCAACTATACTCCACCCTATGTCAACTCCCTTCACTCCATCTCAACTTCCTCAACTATACTCCACCTTATGTCAACTTCCTTGACTATACTCTACCCTATGTCAACTTCCTCAACTATACTCCACCTTATGTCAACTTCCTTTACTCCACCTCAACTTCCTGAACTATACGCCACCCTATGTCAACTTCCTTCACTCCATCTCAAATTCCTCAACTATACTCAACCATATGTCAACTTCCTTCACTCCATCTCAACTTCCTCAACTATACTCCACCCTATGTCAACTCCCTTCACCCCATCTCAATTTCCTCAACTATACCCCACCTTATGTCAACTCCCTTCACTCCATCTCAACTTCCTCAACTATACTCCACTCTAGGTCAACTCCCGTCAATCCATCCACTTCAATCATTCCACCCTCTATCAACTTCAGCTAAACTCAAACCTGTAGCCTATAGTTACACTCATTTTCCTCAACTATACTCCATTCTGTGTCAACTCCCTTTACTTCATCTCAACTCCCTTAAATAGACTTAACTCTACGTAAATTCCCTTTACTTCATCTCAACTCCCTTAAATAGACTTAACTCTACGTAAATTCCCTTTACTTCAGCTAAATTCCCTTAAATAGACTCCACTCTATGTCAACTCCCCTCACTCCATCACTTCCTCACCTGTATTCCACCCTATGTCAACTCCCTTCACACCATCTCAACTCTCTTAAATAGACTCCACTCTATGTCAACTCCCCTCACTCCATCACTTCCTCACCTGTATTCCACCCTATGTCAACTCCCTTCACACCATCTCAACTCTCTTAAATAGACCCCACTCTATGTCAACTCCCTCTACTCCACCTCAATTCACCCTCAACTCCCCTCCAACTCCCACATCTTCTACTGTACATCATTTCCTCGGCTTTTCTTCCACTGCCAATTCCCTCTACTCTCTGTCAACTCTCTCCATTCTAAGTCATTTCCATTTAATCTTTGTTAACTCCTACATCAACTTCCTCCACTCTACGTCAACTTCCCCTACTCCCCTTCTCCTCTATGAACTTCTTCCACTTCATCTCAACTTCTTCTCAACTCCTACTCAATCCCAACTTCCTCCTTGACCAAGTCCTCGACATAATCTACAAACTTTTCTCTTGTGTATGTCCTTTTTACTCTTTTGGACCTTTTTAAAGTACCTTAGTAACTTTTTACACACACTATATGAACGCTTTAGTCTGACCTTCATACAGCCTTGTCTATGTCCCTTTTTGAACTCAAAGAAAACATCCTTAATTGCAGCCTTAATTACTTCGACAGCCTTGGTTATGTCCTTCTCATTCATGTCCTATGGACCTTTATCAAAGTTATCTTTCTCTCAACTTTAGTTCTGGCCTTTTTTCAATATACGTAAACTTCATCAATCGTAGTCTGACATCCCTTGGTACTCCCTCATTATGTCCTTTTTACTCTTTGTTAACACCCTCAGTCATTATCAGAACTCGACCCTAGTTATGACCTTTTTTACTGTGTGAGCTTCCTTAATAAAGACCGTAACTCCTATGGCAGCCTTGTTTTGTTTGTTTTTTCCTTTTTAATCTGCGTTAACACTCTTAATCATAATCAAAACTCTTCCACCAGCCTTAGTATTTAAGTCCTTCTTTCTCTGTGAGAACGTCCTTAATCATAGCTTCCGACACCTTAAGCAGCCTTGATTATCTACTCTTGATTCTCCGTAAAAGTCCTTAATCATAATCAGCACGCTTTCATCAACCTTAGTTATGTCCTTTTTACTTTACGCGCACGCCCTCCATCATGGCTCCTTCGGTAGCCTTGATCATGTCCTTTTGATTCTCCGTAAAAGTCCTTAATCACAGCCCAAACTCCTGCAGCAGCCTTAGTTGCGTCATCACCGTCCAACTGAAGGATCACAACCTTTTGACCCTTCGACGCCACACACACACACACACACACACACACACACACACACACGTATATATACACACGTACACACACGTACGCATATACACGTATGTATATATATATACACACGCACATACACATCCGTACGTACATACCCGTATATATACACACGTACACACACACGTGCGTACACACATACACACACTACGTACATACACGTATATGTACACACACACATTCATACACACACACACGTACATACGCACGTAAGTACACACACGTACATACAAACACGAACACACGTAGAAACACACACAAACGTACATATACGTATATACACACACACGCACATACACCCACCCACACACACGCACACACACGCACACACACACACAAAGACTTGACCCGTAAACTAAACCCTTTGGACACTTTAAACTCCCATCTTAACTCATAAAAATCCTAACGACGGCATCATCGCATTTATCAAACTTGTTTATGATCCAAACACACTCTGAAGGAATGCGATTCTCTGTCAACTACCGTTTTTTTTTTTTTTTAATAAGCGCGCTTATGATACCTGCCGAAGGATAAGCAGGGACCCCTCGTCGTCCATCGCGGAGGAGTATACGCCGGGTGGTGCTTAACGGCTTCGCTAGATGATTTCCGAATTACCTCGATCTCATTCATGATAAGCTCTCTTTCTCTCTCTCTCTCAAATAATAATAATAATAATAATAATAATAATAATAATAATAATAATAATAATAATAATAAAAGCTCTCTCTTTCTCTC
>NC_134779.1:55115780-55120780 GCF_046742065.1 Oratosquilla oratoria
TGGAAGACCCTCAACGCAGTTTCTGAAGGAGCAGTAGCAGCAGCAGCAGCAATGACGAAATCCCTTTGCGTTTGTTCGAATCTGTTCACCAGAGTATAATTGAACAAACAAACTCCCAATTCTTCACTGGGGCGCACTGTTATTACCAACCCTCTAGAGTCCAATTATTTCACTTATTTGAATAAAATCACCTGATGGTAGGCATGATAAAGATATACAAGTCCAGCGAAGTACTCGAGGTTTGAATCAGTTATGGTTAAATCAATCCCGGGAATATAAACAATGTACTCGCGTCTGTTCTTTCATAGTAGATATATTCTTTAATTGTTATCGCAATTTATTCCCCCCGTGTTTATCACGAGATACCAAGATAATGACACATCCAAAAGTGTCTAGGAATCAATTCCCCGATGGTATCTATGCAAAGTCCATTCATTTTAACCTGGCGGCTGTTTTGCTTTATCGGTGGTCTATCTTCCCGGTAATATTTCATTACGTCTAGCGCCATGCCATATTATCCAGCTGAAGCCAAGCCCCATTGCTCAATGGGATAAGGACGGCCAGGAATACATGCGTTTCTATTCTTGGGGATAGAAGTGGAGTCCTAAAAAGGATTTAAGGAAACAGAACGGAGGGATAGAAGTGATTTTTTGTGTGGAGAGACTGTGCGCTTCAAGAAGTCCGTTTAGTGTGTGGCAGAAGCCATTCTGCCTTATCAACCTTAGTACATGACTATTTCCTATCTACATGTTATTTCATTTTTGTATATACTGTATATAATAAAAAAGTTGTATAGTACAATGGGTATCGCTTTTTAGGATTATAATAACGATTAGCTATACCCCATCCCACCAGTCTCCCTTGTGACACCTCGACGTGGCAACATTGGGAAGAAAAAGCGCTGTTGCCACGTGTCATAGAATTTATTCTAATCATTGTTGTAACCCTAAAAAGTTATACTCGTTGTAATATACAGCTTACTTTATTATATACAGAATATAAAATAAAATAAAATAGTACATAGATGGGAAATAAGAGCGAGGCATTGTATTAAGGTTGGTTTGGCAGAATGGCTAAAAATAAATCATAACGTATGACACAACAGACTCCCTGGAACGCACAGAGTAGTCTAATCATTACAGAATGAGTGACTCTGGTCCGTAGAGATATCACTTAAGTCCTTGAAATATGGACTTCATTAAATTTGTGCACCCAAGATCTAATACGAGGGGTATAAGGTAATATAAAATTACAAAAAAGAAAAAAAAAAAAAAAAAATCAATGTTTACAAAATAACCGAGACGGCAGGACCCCAAGAGACGCTTAGCTGTGACCCAGGTCTACATCTCTGCCTTAAATGTTCGGAAACCTCAAAGGCAAGCAGAAGTCATGGGCACTTGTTGGGATTCGAACGCGGGCTCGCGCCGTGCCAGGCAGGCTCTGAACCGAGCCGCCAAGAAGCACCACAAACAGGAGTGGGCTGTTCCGTGCGTCACACTCCAGAGGGCACGCATCACTGTGGTGCGGCAAGGGTGGGAGAGTAGGAGGAAGGGGTGGGAGAGTGGGAGGAGGGGGTGGGAGAGTGGGAGGAGGGTGTGGGAGAGTGGGAGGAGGGGTGTGGGAGAGAGGGAGGAGGGGTGTGGGAGAGTGGGAGAAGGGGGGTGGGAGAGTGGGAGGAGGGGGTGGGAGAGTGGGAGGATGGGTGTGGGAGAGAGGGAGGATGGGTGTGGGAGAGAGGGAGAAAGGGGGTGGGAGAGTGGGAGAAGGGGGTGGGAGAGTGGGAGGAGGTGGGAGAGTGGGAGGAGGGGTGTGGAAGAGGAGGGGTGTGGAAGAGTGGGAGAAAGGGGGTGGGAGAGTGGGAGGAGGGGGTTGAAGAGTGGGAGGAGAGGGGTGGGAGAGTGGGAGGAGAGGGGTGGGAGAGTGGGAGGAGGTGGGTGGGAGAGTGGGAGGAGAGGGGTGGGTGAGTGGGAGGAGAGGGGTGAGAGAGTAGGAGGAGGGGGTGGGGAGTGGGAGGAGAGGGGTGGGAGAGTGGGAAGGTGGGTGGGTGAGTGGGAGGAGAGGGGTGGGAGGAAAGGGGTGGGAGTGTGGGAGGAGAGGGGTGGGAGTGTGGGAGGAGAGAGGTGGGAGTGTGGGAGAAGAGTGGGAGGAGGGGGTGGGAGAGTGGGAAGAGGGGGTGGGAGGAGGGGGTGAAACACGGGAAAGGGAGAACTCGCTCCAGGAGACGCTTAGCTATGCCCGAAGCCGTCACCTTTGCTCTGTGGGCCTCATAAAGCTCCCTATAGTGCATCAGCCTCTGTAGTCTTTATAACTGGAGGCAACTGTACAAATGAAAAGAAGTACATATTGTCAACATTCAAGGCCGAAATTCCCGACCGTTTTCGTATCCCTTGAGCATCCCAACAAATTAATATATATTCCTAAACATTAAGAATTAAGAAATCTAAGAAGTTACATAAATTTTACCTAAAATATTTTACTATGAATTACGTAGGTGTAGACTGCAAAGGAATTTTAGTACAGATGACATGAATTAAACGAGATCAATGAATTCATGAAATAACTAGATCTGACTATTGATATGAACATTAGCGGTCGGTAGCGGTTAGTCTTTTATTAGACACCTATGCACCCACTTCCTCGAAAAGTTCAAATTTACTCCCCCGGGGGAGTGGGGGGAGTAGGGGGGGGGTGGCATGAGTCACGTGACCGAGCTGGGAGGACCAACTTCAGCACAACACGAAGCACCACCGCACCCCGGTGCTTACGCCGTATCACCACGCAACGTAACACAGCACAGATGTGTAGCGATCCCCTGAACACACAACACAACACTGAATCCTCCAAGCAAGGCGTGTGGTCGACATTTTTGACGTTTCTGGGGATTCTATTCAGTTTCGGGGACGTCTTCTGCCCGAGAAGAGGTCCGGCTAAACCGGTTCTCTTTCACTTCTCCCAAAGCACTGCCACCCCTGTAGTTAGGTCTAGGTAATGTAGCAGTCCCTATACCTATGGTGACAGGGAATACAGCAACTACATGACTACGAGTACAAAGCAAAAACTTTTCCAGCACCTCCTAGAATCAAATTCAACTCCATATTGGGGGATGGGTTAACCCTAAGAGAGTCTAGTAATCCCTCTAGGTGTGTGTGTGTGTGTGTGTGTGTGTGTGTGTGTGTGTGTGTGTGTGTTGTATATATATATATATATATATATATATATAATATATACATATATATATATATATATATATACATATGTATATATATATATATATATATATATATATATATATATATATATATTACATCTATCAACCACAATGCACTTTAATTCTAAGCCATCAACATCGAGAGACTCGAGGAGGCATACATGCAGAAACTGATACGTGGTACAGTGACTTAACCGATTGCGCTATATATATTAAACAACAGTAAAACGGTCTTCCCTGACCTTTTGACTATCTTAAAATGTATATTTATTGTCTGTCGCCGGACAAATTTCTTCAGGTGAAGTGGGAGGGGGGGGGTAGCACCACGGTGCCGAAGAGATTTGTTATAGATACCAGCGCTTCTATCCTTGTGGAAAACCTTGCGTCGCCGACGGATTAAGAGCCACTCCGGTTAACCTTTTAACTCCCTACCTCGACTTATATGGCTTTATGCTGTCTGCCAGAGGAGCTGGGAGTCCAAACGGTTAACATGTGCCGAGTGAGCACCCACAGCGGCAGCATCCCTCGACGCCGCATGACGTCAGCAGAAAGAGAACAACACTGGAAACGTATAGTACGACTAGTGTTTGAGGCTCCAAACTATTCATTTTAGCATAACGAAGCGAAAACTATGAGTATAAATAAAATAATAATAAACACATCGATAAATGAATTAAATCAATATATACATAAACAATAATAACAATGATAAAAATACATAAATAGATATTCAAATAAAAAGGGGGATAGTAAACTCGCCATTCAGCAACAGGAGTGTAGGGAACCTCCACCAAGACAAAAATCAAGAAATTAGCTATCATTTTTTTTTTTTTTTTTTTTTTTTTTTTTTTAGATTACTGGGTGGAGGCGTGACGTGAGATGCTCACTGTGTACCGTGAGTGAATACATAATTCCCCTGTGGTTGCCAACTTCCCTTGGGAATTGCCTCATCTTCTCACGGTCATGTGAATTTTGATGACTTTGATAATTTGCAGCGATTCGCTCTATCATTCCCTAAATGCCTGTCGGAAAATGTGCATTTCCACACTACAGTAGAGGCTGAGGTCAGGGGGGGAGGGGGGAGGGGGAAGAGAACGGGGGAGGGGGAGGAGGTAGGGAGAACGGGGGAGGGGGAGGAGTTGGGAGAGAACGGGGAAGAGGGGAGGAGTTGGGAGAGAACGGGGAATGGGGTAGGGGGAGGAGGTGGGGGAGAACGGGGAATGGGGTAGGGGGAGGAGGTGGGTGAGAACGGGGGAGGAGGTGTGGGTGAACGGGGAATGGGGAGGTAGGGGAGAAAGGGGAATGAGGAAGGGGGAGGTGGGGGAGAAAGGGGAATGCGGAAAGGGGAGGAGGTGGGGGAGAACGAGGAAGGGTGGAGAGGAGTCGGACGGTGAGGTGGAGGGAGAGAACAAGGGAAGTGGAGGCGGAGGAAGGGGGGGAACAGTGGAGATGAGGGAGAGAAGGGAAGAGGTGGATGGGGGAGGTGGATGGGGAAGGTGGAGAAGAGCATGGAGGGGGAGAACAAGGGAAGTGGAGGGAGAGGTGGAGGGAAGGCCCCAAAGCGTCAGTACTAGTTCGCACGCAACACCTTATGTAGTAATACGTAACAACACATGCATCAGTGACACGTGTAACTGTTACACTATGCAACATAGCATTAATGAAACTGTATATAAAAGAAGCCCCCTTACGATCTCCCTTTCCTACAGCACAATGCACATTAACGAGAGCGAGAGCGAGAGAGAGAGAGAGGAGGAAGAGAGAGAGAAAAAGAGAGAGAAAGAGAGGGAGA
>NC_134779.1:55125780-55145780 GCF_046742065.1 Oratosquilla oratoria
TGTTTTGTGCTTAATAGCTGGCACGAAATGTTAGACTGAAAGAATTTAAAAGATAACTATCCTTTTCTACATTAGTTACAGTAATTTATACAAATATAAATTATATAAATAGAATTAAATAAATGAAAAATTATAAATAATAACAGACAAATAAATAAATAAACACAAATAAAATTAAATCAAATTTCTCTAAATATGGGACTAAAATTCACTTTTCCAGCTTCCAATGGTCATCTGATTTGAACTTGATTTTTTTCCTTTAACAATGTCGCTTAACAATTGGTTAGTAGTTCTCTAATATAACTGATTTCATTTCTATATATTTTCTTATATATATTTTTCTTGATAACGTATACATTCCGCAGAGGTTTTCAATCCCACGGCCGCAGAATTTTTATGTCAAAACAAACATTTTCTCCAAGTAGAAACAGGCCCTCCAGATATATTTGTTTATTATACATACATTCTCTAATTGGCATGCGGCTCTGAGGAACGTAATGTCATTGGTTTTATTCCCTTTCCCAAGTGGTGGTATCCCCCCCCTCCCCCCAGCCAGCTCACATTAACCCCCCCCATTCCACCCCCACCCCCTCCCACCCCTGGTTCTGGAGAGTCGATGTGACCACTTGGGAGACGGGTACTCCTGGAAAGCCCCGTATCAATGGCTTTCCAGCTTTCCAGCTTCAACGGGCACATGGAATAAAGGTCGAATCCTGGGAGTAAGAGGGGTAGCGTTCGTCATTCACTCCCCCCACTCCCCAGGCTGGAGGACTACTCACCAACAACGAGCCATTCAAGTTAATGAGGTATAATCAGCGTTGTTCTTATTATTGGTTTGTTCTATAATTAATTCTTATATTTTCTCCTAACCCAGTGTCCCTGTTTTGCCACGCGAAGAAGAAGAAGAAGAAGAAGAAGAAGAAGAAGAAGAAGAAGAAGAAGAAGAAGAAGAAGAAGAAGAAGAAGAAGAAGAAGAAGAAGAAGAAGAAGAAGAAGAAGAAGAAGAAGAAGAAGAAGAAGAAGAAGAAGAAGAAGAAGAAGAAGAAGAAGAAGAAGAAGAAGAAGAAGAAGAAGAAGAAGAAGAAGAAGAAGAAGAAGAAGAAGAAGAAGAAGAAGAAGAAGAAGAAGAAGAAGAAGAAGAAAATTGAGCTAGTTTCCTTTACACAAAACTGAACTAGTTTCCTTTACACAAAATGCTCGAGGGGCAATGCGCATCTGCAAACGAAACATCTGTATTTACTAGCACGAAACTTCCACAGGCGGCCGAGCATCTGTCGCGACACAGGTGTACCGGTGAGGGAGTTAGAGAAACCCACATGTGCACGATTGTCCACAAAGGCACTGTCTGGCACAGCGTGTCATCGAGTGCCACCGGCCTTGCCCTGACACGTCATAGTAACACACAACCACACCTGCCTCAGTGTTGCGGTACAGCAGAGAACAGAAGTTCTGCTTGACATAGATTAGGAAGGATAGGTTTCCACAGAGAATCTGAATGTCTACTTGACGTAACTTTACACGAATACCACAAGCAGGATCTCATTAACATGGAGTAACAAGTCACACATTAAAACGAATAAAAAATATCACAATAAATTGATAAATAAACATTAAGGTAAACCAACAAATATTTACGGGACAAAAATAAAAAAATAAAAAAATAAATAAATACATAAAATAAAATATATTTATATATACATATATACATATATATATATATATATATATATATATATATATATATATATATATATATATATATGACATAAATCTTAGGTCCAATGAATATGAACCAATCAACACACATGCAAAAATAAATAAATAAATAAAATAAAAACAAATAAAATAAGAAATAAAACAAAATAAAAAATAAAACATAACACAAGTAACAGAATAAACAACCTGACAGATGGATACAAAAAAAAAGTCAGGTAAATAAACAAACAAACGAACAAACACGACTTTATTCCTAAATATCACTGTAGACCTGAAAATTCTGCTCCAACTATTCTGAAATCCCTCTGGCTCTTCCCACCACCGCCCGCCCCCACGGTGACACACTCGTTAGTCTTTGTTCTGGTCAAATCCAAGCGATTTCATTAAGTCCGGGCTCGAACGTGGGACTCGACTTCTTTGTTTCGCATACCTGAACAACATCGCCTGGCACTAAAAAGGGTTATCACACTGGGCTATTTTTCCTCCGACATCCGATTTATCGGCGGTACCAGCCACCTCCAGATCCTTTTCCGCCCGTAAAATCATTACGACAAACTATTTTGTTTTCTCAAACAAAAATTCATAGAATGTCATTTGATCTGCTGGAGGAAATTCGTTTTCCTCCGCATATCATCAGATTCCTTCCCGAAAGCTGCTGGCTGCAAATTTGCTCCAACAATCGGAGGGAAAATGACATCAGTGTGTCCCGCACCTTCCTTCCCACGTGGCACTTTTCCTTTTCTACAGCTGTCTTGGACGACATCATTCCCATCAGGACGGTTAACATGGGGCGAACCAAAGACCGATGCGGCCACACTGCACGCGGTTTGCTGGGAGGGTAGAGGGTAGCGGAACGCCTAGCGGGTCAGAGGCAAGAACAAACACACGTCATCTAGCACGAGTGGCCATACTGGACGCGGGGTAGCGGGTTCCCTCCAAACTTACCCGTTACCCGCGTCCAGTATGGCCACTCGTATTAGTTAACGTGTATTTGTTCTCGTCTCCGACCCGCTAGCACCCCGCTACCCTCTACCCTCCTAGCACACCGCATGAAGCGTGGCAGCGCCCTAAGGGCTTCCTTGGTTACACGATGTAAACTGTTGGCATAGCAACACCCGACTCTTCGCATCAGCGACACTCAAGTATTGCGTCGACCTACGCTCAACAGACACGTGGTCAGGTGATGCCTAGAAGGCAGCGAGGCTCTTTCGACGTTGGAATGAGGTCTTCCCTGATTATAAGCGGGATTAGGTGATGCAATCACGAGTCTCATCATGTGAATAGAAAGTGTGGATGTATGTGTACGTGTATATGTGTGTGTATGTGTATATATGTGTGTGTGTGTGTGTGTGTGTGTGTGTGTGTGTGTGTATCCATGAGAATTAAATGTAACACATCCGTAAAATGAAATGTAAAATCCACTGCCGGAGAAGAACACTGTTCAATTAGTTATCCGTATGTTATGTTGAAACATAACATTATCCGTATGTTAGTTATCCGTATGTTAGTTATCCGTATGTTATGTTACGACTGTGGTCGTAATAAACGGATCGCCATGCAAGAATATTTCTTTTGTCCGACAGAGGGTTTTAAAGTCTCCACACACACACACACACACACACACACACACACACACACACACACACACACACACACGGTGGCGCGGTTGGTAGAGTCCCAGACTGTCAGTATGGTAGTACCGGCGGTACCAGGTTCGAATCCTGTCCAGGGCTGAAATAATTTCAGTATCGCTGCGCTTCGAGTCGTTACTCCAACTCTCGTGGGCGGGGAGTTGGGTGAGTGTGGGCGTGTAAGGTCATAACATTACCCATAGATCGGTCATACGAGCTCTGAGCTCTCTTCCGGGAGGGAAATAGCTGTCGATCACGAGTGCAACACGTGATCCAAAGACCAAGGTGAATCACACACACACACACACACACACACAATATATATACATATATATATATATATATATATATATATATATATATATATATATATGTATATATTTTCGTGACACCCCTCTCAACAGCCTAGGCGTTACGCCCGTCTTCATCAACCCCTTCCATACCAGGTGGCACTATTTCTCTTAGACCAGCTGCTTCTGGGTTGTATCATAAGTCTGTCTGGCACACATATGCACCAACACACCTTAAGTGGAAGTGTTAACACAGGTGAGATGGATGCAAGTACAACTACAGTACACGTTCCGACATCTATCCGTTAGACACAGTCAGGAATATATGTGCATATATATATATATATATATATATATATAAATATATATATATATATATATATATATATATATATATATATGTATATGGTTTCATCATTATCAATTTGCACCATACATATACCATTACTTCTCTGGATTTAAAAGCGATGAGACCACCGGTCCTGCAGTGGACTAATTAGACTGAACTCTATCACCCTCGTCTCCCGTCGTACCGTGGTGAGCTTCGCACTCGCCTCGTAGGTTCGTGGTCGATGCCCCGGTGTCCGGTCATGTTACCGGTGCCTCACATGTCTATAATGAATGAACCGGCCAGGGGCCTTTGATCAATATTCAACCTCTAGCAACTACAGAAGGGTGTGGGTGGGGGGGTCGACAACACCCCCCCCCCCCACCCCACCCTCACCCTTGTCCGTATTTTGGACCGCAAGTTCTCGCAGCCTGTGGTCCGGATAGTGTACTAGGTAGTTTTCACAAGGAGGCACGCGAACTAGTGCTAGTCGGTGGATCCCAGACGATTTTATTCAGTGTTGGGGTGGTCTTCAGCAGGACAAGGAACGGAAATACAAAAACACGAAGGGAGAGACGGGGACAGGAAAGGAAGGAAGGAGGAATGGAGGGGGAGAGAGAATGGGGAAGGAGAGGAGGAGGGTGGGAGTGAGGGAGGGAGAGGAAGAAAGAAAGAGAGAGAGAGAGAAAGGAAGATAGAGAAAGTGAGAGAAGAGAGAGGGAGAGTGAGAGAGAAATAGAGAGACAGAAAGAAAGAAGATGAGAGATCCAGACACATCAGCCATTAAGTCTAACTGTACTCCACAATGCGACTCCAAACACTCCGGCCGCTATTCTGAACATCTCTGCACTCCAATGGTGACCCGTGGAACTCCTCTCCTGATCAGTCAAGAGAAAAAAAAAAAAAAAAAAAAAAAAAAAAGGCAAACCCAAACGAACCGTACAAATCTATTTACCCACACAGAGCTCAACCCTCGACAAGACTTCGAAAAAATCTAAACATCGAGTTAAACGCAGCTTCGAGCCGTTTATATCGTTTTAAACGGATTCAGACGCTCCCATAAGAAACGATGAACCTAAATCCTTCAACAAAACAGGATTACGCCATGACACGTGGGTCATTTGAGGTCAAAGCGTTCACCGGCTGACCCGAGTTCATAGGCTTAATGACCTCAGGTCAGTGTTCATAGTTCAGGACTGCCGACCATCTCCAATGGCTTCTCCAAGGCGATCGTAACATCTCCGTATCTCCAATGATTTCTCAAACTATCACAACGTCTCCAGACTCTCAGTACCTTCTCCAAGAGCACAATAACATCTCCAAGAGAGCACATCACATCTCCACATCTCTTTTACACCTTCTCAAAGGCCAAGAGAACATCTCCATGTCTCCAATGACATCTCCAAGGCAACCACCGCATCCCCAGGTCTCCGACGACTTCTCCAAGGCTTCAGGAGACCACAAAGGACGAGGAGATCGCTCTTACAACCACAAGCGGAAGCTCAATAACATCGTCCAGTTTAACTCCTCCTGTGCCGTGTGGCACTCTTCCCCTTACTCCACCCTCTCTTCATCCTCTTCCTCTTCCACCTCCTGAGCTTCCACTTCCACCTCTTGCTCCTTCCATCCTTCATTCGTCTCTGTGGCACCCTATCCAGCAGCGACAGGGTTAACAAATGTTTACGAGTCAGGACGAGGAGCTCCACCGTGCAACAGTCACACGGTCACCCCCCCACCCCCCACCCCCGAACTCAAGGCGACTCCACATCACATCCCACGAGGCAAAGCTGCTTTCGCGCACTCAAGAGCACAGGAAATGGCCATGTACAATCGAAGAAAAAATTTCCTCACGTGTATCGGTACTTACACCGGTTTGAATCGTAATTATCCGAAAAGCGAAAGCTCATGGCAGTGTTGGTGACAAGTGTTAAAAAAAAAAAATAATAATAATAATAATAATAATAATAATAATAATAATAAACATGGATTGAGTGATAGGACAAAGGTTACTTTTTATACTCGAAAAATTCCAGCATATCAATAATAATCGGACATGCCTCTAACGTGGTCAGAATATGACCATATACGAACAGACAGATGGCTTGCTTTGGGACCTGGATCATCCACGGTGCCACCTTGCCTCATCCAGATGGTACCCGTCACCCTTTAAGAGCCGAATCTCAAAACTCGAACACAGACCTGTGCTCACTTTTGTACTGGACGACGCGGATTTTGACTGAGCACCGTCTTTTTGCCAGTGATCACACTGGGGTATTTTTCCTCCGACATCCTACCTCCAACCTCCATTTGAATACCTAGAATATAACTTCATTGACAGAAATCTAAGACTTCTCTAAGACGTTTTCATCAGTGTGTCTAACATATGTGTAGGTTTGCAATCTCTAGTTCATCATTCAGCTTTGCTATATATGACGGAAAAGATAACCTGATATGAGGAGATTTGGAAAATAAAATATTATAACCGAAGTCGTTTTTACTCAAACGAACTCAACTGTCGGCGCTGGTGTATCCCGTGGAAGCCCAGTGTGATAACCCCTTTAGGCAACAGTGCATGACGAGAGGCCGCTTTTGGAGGTCCCGCCATGCAGAACTGCATGGCATCAAGCCCGAGGCTTTAAGCACAAGAGTGTGTGCGTGCAAACCAACCCAACATGTTATACACACATTATGTGTGTGTGTATATATATATGTTATATATATATATATATATATATATATATATATAATATAATGTATATATATATATACATATATATATATATATATATACATATAATGTATATATATATATATGTATACATATATATATACATACATATATACATATATATGTATATATATATATATATATATATATATACATACATATAATGTGCAAATATTTATACACATCAATGTGTACACACACACACACACACACAATCTCACGGGTTAGATCCTCCCTTGTGCGCTGGTCTCGCATTCGCTTAGTTGTGGGTTCGAATCCAGCACTTCTCTCAGATTCCCAGCAGTGACTGCCCATTACCTGTCCCGCAACCTCCATCCTAGGTCAAAGGTGACTGCTTCGGCCGCTTCTACTCGGCGCCTCCTGGCGTAGGCTCCTTACCTAGATCCTCCTACGGGGTATTGACAGTATAGATTTTTATGCACTGATACCCCTACTGACCAGAGTCACGCAGCATTCTTTTATAACTGGAGTTCAGTCTCCACTCAAAATTTTAATGTTGAACACTTTCAACAACTACTGTCTTCTTGAGTGCGATACTATCACTAAGGATAGAAACGCTGGCCATTTCCACCAAAACATTAAACTCGTACGAAGGGCTTTCAGGTTAATGGGATATCACACTGGGCTATTTTTCCTCCGACCTCCGATTAATCGGCGGTAGCGCCCACCTCCAGAACATTTTCCGCCGTGAAATCAATATGGCAAACTATTTTGTTTTCTCAAACAAAAATACATAGAAATCTCATTTGATCTGCTGAAGGAAAAATTATTTTCCTCCAGCATATCAATTCCTTCCGGAAAGTTGTGGGCAGGAAATCTCCTCCAACAGTCGAAGGAAAAATATCCCAGTGTGATGACGCTTTTATATGAGACCACAAGCCAGTCTTGTTTACAAATGTACTATTAGAGGGAAGGGGGTAATCTACTGGCCTCCTTAAACTTCTCCTTTAGCAACTTCATAAATCCACTTCTTCGGTGCAGCAATGTCTCCAAGGCTAGAAGAGCTGGTTACTACCGACGCAACTTAAATGTGTAGAGGAATGTGATTTTCATTTTCCAAAGTAGATGCAGACCCTACAATGATTCTATCACAGTACTTTAAGACAGCGCGGAAAAAATGGAAAAAAAAAATCGAGTTCAGTGTTCCCCTCGGCTCAACAAAATCATTTGGTGGTATAGACGAAATATACAAGACGTAGATGATAGGGAGCTTCATCGAAGTAAAAATTCATTTTCCCCGCTGGCTATGGACTCTCCTCAGCTGAATAAAATCCCTCGTCGCGGGCGGCCAGAGCTCATAAAAAAGTCGTCAGCGGCAGTGAAACTGTTGAAGAAGCGAAGGGATAAAGTGGAGACGACATACCCTAAACCCATTAAAGCAGAGATTCAATTTAATCATTTCATTCTGGCTAACCCCTGACGATTCTATCCAGCCCGGATGAGGGGGAGAGGGAGAGAGGGAGAGAGGGCTCCTCTCATCCTTAAGTGGAGGTGGAGCTAACCTACTAAACGTCTGGTCAGTTCATTGATCGATTTTATGTCTATTTTTTCGTGCATGGTAGTAGGTCACACGCGCGCACTTGTAAATCAACTTCTTTTTCCCTCCCCAATCGGACTTTGTTTTGGTCCTAAGCTACGAGTGTTGACAGATTGATGGCCCGCAATTCTTTGCGGCGCGACAATGAAGATAATATCCAGGGTGTTTATGTACAGTCAGTCATAAAAATTCGTGGGGGGTCTGCGCGCGCACTGGACCCGCGAATCCCCGACCGCTTCTGGACGTCGAGTCACTTGTTTGTATCCAGACCTGACTCAATCCCGGACGCATGGGGGATATAATCACACGTGCAGCCCAGTAAGGGTTGGTGCTTCAAGTAACCTGTCCACAAGAAGATCCTCAACGACTTTTTTGAGCGACTGTATCTTTCTCTTTTATATATATATATATATATATATATATTATATATATATACATATATACAAATATATACATATATATACATACAGTATATGCAAATATATATATATTATATATATACAGTATGTATATATGTATATTATATAAATATATATATATACATATATACAAATATATATGTGTGTGTGTGTGTGTGTGTGTGTGTGTGTGTGTGTGTGTGTGTGTGTGTGTGTGTGTGTGTGTGTAACATTCGAGAGAGGCAGACGGAGTGACGAGAGAAAGAGAAAGAGAGAAGGAGAGGAAGAGTGCCACACACCGGCACTGAAGACCACCCGAAAGGTTTGTCCGCCCACCGAGGCACTGGGCCAATCACGGCGCTCATTTTGGGATCAAATTCCACGGTCAGTCACGACTCCGCCCCGATCTTGATGACGTAGACGCAAAAGGCCACCTTCATTGGTCATCGTAATTTCTGGGACCAATCACGAAGGCTTTCGGGACTTGCGTCATCAGGAAAGGCGGGGGACTTCCACGACAGTAACCCAGTAAAAACGAGCAAACTAGCATTCATTACTAACCCCATTTAACTGGCAATCAAGAACCACGTTACTCTATCCTTGTCATCACACCAACATCGCCAGAAATTGAAGACTGTATGCCATCATGTCCACACCTTCCCTCTCCATCAACAGTGGAAAAAAAAACACGAAAAACACGTAGAAAAAAAAGGCCAATCAACCAATAAACTCGTTAACAAACAACCAATTATCGATCAAAAACAAACCAATTCTGGACCGGTGGAACACCAAGAGCTGGAGCAAGAGCAGCGACGGGGCCGACAACGCGAACTGGAGGAACAGTCCGAGCTCGAGTTCGAGTCAGTCCCCGCCGTGGCTCGTCAGGTCCCGGCCCCGCCCCGGGACTCCAAAGCCTCCGTTTCGATCCTGAGCTTGGTACGGGAGCTCGCACATACCCTTGTGGGCTATCAGAGTACACGAGGCAAAGGGGACAGCCTCAGTTACAGCTGATCGCCTCCTAAATACAACGATAAATTCACAAATTGAGTCTCATAAAAAAATCTATGCCGGTACTTTCCCCTTTCACCCTATCTGCCGTCAGGCGATTTCATTCATTTCGGTGGGTGACCAAGGGGCCTCAGCCTTTCCCCCAGGTGACCTCTTCCTTACCTGGTGGCACCTTTCCTTTCGTTCTGGCAGCCGTCAGGCGATTTCAATCATGCACATGGGCTCCCCCACCCCCTTCGGTACAGCAAAGGGGTCAAATACATAAACTTCACAAAGATGCTACTCTACCAGTGGATATACGTATATTATACTATATATTTATATATATATATATATATATATATATATATATATATATATATATATATATATCTGTCTGTGTGTGTGTGTTACAAAATAGGACGAGAGAATCATATGAGAGGTGCAAAGAAAAGAGAAGTAAAGTTGCATAAGTTCAAGGAGGCAAAGAGGAGAGCAGATGTGAAATGGGGTAAGAGTACGACAGAAATTTTTTAAAGTAATAATAAGATGTTTTGGAAGGAAATTAAGAGAGGAAGGGGAAGCTTATCAAGTAGAGAAGAAAATGCGAAAGGTGCAGATCGAGAGATGATAATGGAAGACGGCAGTAAGAGGAAGATGGGTAGAGTATTTAAGGGAGTTGCTATATGTGAAGGATAGGGAGGAAAAAGTAAATGCAGTGGGAAGAGTTAAGAAAAGGACAGTGATGGACGAGGAAAATGGAGGAGAAATGAGGAAAGATAAGGTAAAACCAGTCATTAAATTGATGAGAGTAGGTAAGGCACTTGGGTTGGATGGGTGTCATGCGAAGCGTCTAAAAAAAAGGGAGGTACAGTGATGGTGGACTAGCTGATGAGGTTGTTTAATGTTTGTCTAAAAGAGGGTAGAGTGCCGGAGGGCTGAAGGAGTGCCTGTATAGTTCCACTTTACAAGGGAAAAGGGGACAAGTGTGAGTCTAGTAGTTTCAGATGGATCAGTTTGTTGAGTGTAGTTGGGAAGGCTTATGGGAGGGTCTTGAATGGGAGGATTAGTAGAGGAACAGAGGGAGTAATTGGTGAGGAACTGTATGGGTTCAGGACAGGTAGGAGTTGCGTGGATCAGATTTTTGTGATAACGCAGACATGTGAGAAAGCTTTAGGAAAAAGTAAAATTTTTTTTTTTTTTGGGGGGGGGGCCTTTATGAATTTGGAAAAGGCTTATGACAGGGTAGACGGGAAGGCACCGTGGGAGGTAGTGTAGATATATGGGATGGGAGGAAAGCTGTTAAGAGAGTTTTTACGAGAGTAGTAGAGTTTGCATTAGAATTAGAAATGGAGAGATTGAGCTGTCTGAGGTAAAGGAGGGACTTCAACAGGGATGTGTTATGTCGCCTTGGCTGTTCAATGTATACATGGGGTGGTGCGAGAGGTAAATGCAAGGGTAATGGGCCGGACTGAAGATGTTTAAAGAAAATGAAGAAAAATGGGAGATAAGCCAGTTGTTTACTGACAACACTGCGCTTGTAGTAGGATCACAGGAGGGGTTAAGGAAGTTAGTGACAGAGTTTGGGAAGGTGTACGAAGGAAGTTGAACATAAATGTGGGTAAAAGTAAGGTAATAAAATGTACAAGGGGAGAGGACGGCAGCAAAATGGAAGTATTAAGGGAGAGAGACTGGAGGAAGTGGATAGCTTTAGATACTTGGGTGCGAATGTGGCGGGAAAGGGAAGAGTGGAGGTGGAGGTAGAATATAGATTGAGAGAAGCAAGTAAATGTCTTGGGGGATTCAAAAGTGTAATGAGAAATAGGATATTTAGGAATGGATGCTGAAAGGAGATTGTATGAAGGGGTGATTGTGCCGACAGCACCGTATCATACGGTGCTGTCGCCGTATGGGGCCGAAACATGAAACATAAGAGAGGAAGAGTTTAAATGTGTTTGAGATGAGATGCCTGTAAAGTATGGTAAGGGTTACTAGGCTGGATAGAGTAAGAAACGAGTAGGTGAGGAGGAAAGAGGGGATGAAAAGGGAGTTGGGAGATTGGGTTGATGAAAGAGTATTGGGATGGTTTGGACACATGGAAAGAATGAGTGAAGAAAAATAAATAAATAAAAGAGGTGAGGAAGGCAGATATGGAGGGAAGGAACATGAGGGGCGATCAAGGATGAGATGGATGGATGAGGTAAAAGGGGCACTGGGAAAGAAGGGAATGTCTGTTGACGAAGGAAGGGAGAAGATAGGGGTGAGTGGAGAATGGTTGTGTATGGATGATGCAGTGATGCATAGAACTGAGTGTGTGGGGGATGGAGGGTGAGGGAGTATGTGTGAATGATATTCTGACGCAGCCCGAAGGGATTTCTCCCCGTCTTCTCTTTTTCTGCATGAGGGGACGGAGAGGGGGGTTCGCCGATTAAATGAAGCGGCCTTGCTGTGGATGTGCTGTGTCTTGCTACATTGCTTCTGACCCGGGGCAGTGGACGAGATGCAGGGATGACACGTCATCCAGGAGAAGCCAGGAAAAGAGGGAGGAAGGGGTGGTGGGCGGGAGTGGAGTGTGTGGAGATGAAATAGGTGGAAGTGGATTTATGCCTTTGACTTTGGCTACCTCCCTAGTAAGGGGCAAAAAGCAGTTGGTATGTGTATGTGGTGTGTGTGTTTATGTGTGTGTGTGTATATATATATATATACATATATATATATATATATATATGTATATATATATATATATATAACCTATAACATTATAATTCATCTCTGCCAGGTTAAAATGAACAGGCTACAGTTCTGGCGTCGTTCTGGGGTTCCCTCCAGCCACCCGGGCAGGTGGCGGTGACCTTGTGGCTTCGTCGGAGCGGGGCCGTAGGGGTGTATACTTTTGGCTTTGCTCTTTCGCTCTCTCTCTCTCTCATTCTCGTAACTCGACACTTTTCGCAACACAGGGGTGGGGTTGTTAGTCACGGGAATGCTGTAGTTCCTGTAACTACTGAAACTCTTTTCTTGATACATACATACATACATACATATATATATATATTATATATATATATATATATATATATATATATATAATGCATGTATACCATACAGCGGCATGTCAGTTGTAATCCACAAGTTGGCCATCGACGAAGAACGTGTATAAATATCTGAATTCCCTATAATATAAAAAATAACGTTGCCCTTTAAATAGAGGTACTGGAGATCAAACATTTCTTCCTATGGAACAAGAAAATTATCCTCTGTTGGCAGGGAAACCTGTGTGTGTCGGGGGGGGGGGGACCTACGTAGCTCGGGGACGTTGGGGCGCCCACGGTGTCTCAATCAGCGCCGCTGTCGGAAACGCTACAAATCAATTTCGATGATGACGTGCTGGTGGCGGCACACTAGGCTAGCATGCTACTTGCTTTTGCTACGTCGTTTGAGTAGAAACGACCGCGGTTGTAATATACTAGTACTAGACTAAGAACATCTAAGCAATGTGCGCAACATTCGTATTCTAGGTTTAACTTATTTCGTCGTTCAGCTTCTCTATATATGAGGCAAGACTAATTTGACATTTGGGAATATGAAAAACAAAAGGTCGTAACCGAGGTGGTTTCTAATCAAACGAAGTAGCAAAAGCAAGTAGCATGCTAGGGAAAAATGCTTAGTGTGACGCCACCTTTACACTGCAATTGCGGGTGACCACTGACGTGAGGTTTGTGCACCAAAAAATGTAAAATAATATACATAAGCATATCAATAAATAAAAGATAAAATGACAGAAATAAAAAATAGATAAATAGAACATAATAAAACAATAAATGCAACAACAAAAAATTAATAAAATGAAATCTTTCCATTAATTTTTGGAAATATCCACAAACAAATTAAAAAATCAGCCAATAAAATAAAACAACATAAATTGACACTAAATCTGTGAATGCTATTGAATTTTCGAAGTGCAACATAAGTGTTGTATGTGCGCGCGCGCGCGCACACACACACACATACTGAAAGAATGCATGGAAGAATCAACAGACAAAATATACACTATAATTAAATTCTCACTTCAAGAAGGAAAAGTGCCACAGGACTGGAAGAAGGCAGTGTACCAATCTATAAGGGAGGAAACAAGGAAAACCCATCAAATTACAGACCGGTCTCCCTGACAAGCACAGTAGTAAAACTATACTGAATCCAAATCAATTTGGATTCAAACAAGGAAGATCATGTAACTTGATCTGCTTCTACTCAAGATTAATAGACATAATACAAGAGAGAGATGGTTGGGCAGACTGTGGCTTTCTGAACCTACAAAAGGCATTTGATAAGGTACCACACAATAAACTAATAAGGAAGATAGAATCAATAGGTGGCATCAGAGGAAAATTATTGGAATGGATGAAAGACTTCCTGACTGGGAGAAAAATGAGAGCAGTAATTAGAGATAAATTCTCAAATTGGGAAGAAATGATAAGTGGTGTCCCGCAGGTATCAGTACTGGCCCCGATTATGTTTGCTATATACATAAATGACATGGACGAAGGAGTAGAGTGTTATATGAATTTCTTTGCAGACGACACAAAAATACTAAAGAAAGTAAAAACGGAGGAGGATTGCAACTCATTACAACAAGACTTGGACAAGATCTGGAAATGGACTCAAAAGTGGGAGGTGAAATTCAATATCAAGAAATGTAGTATAATGGAATTTGGAAAAGGTAAAAACAGAATATCGAGAGATTATAAAATTGGTGAAGAAGGGGTAAATCAAGTAAACTCGGAAAAAGACCTTGGAGTGATGATCAGCAAAGACATGACACCGGATAAACATATTAATAAAATAATCGGAGAAACCTACAATTTATTGAGGTCGATAAAAGTGGCATTTGCCTATTTGGACGAGGAAATGATAAAAAAAAATTAACTACACTAATAAGACCAAAACTCGAGTACGCAGCAACACTATGGACTTCCAGTACCAAAAATAATATAAAGAAGTTAGAAAGAATACAAAAAGCAACAACAAAGCTGGCACCAACTCTTTCCAAAAGGACATATGACCAAAGACTGTCCAAATTAGAATTACCAACTTTGGAACAAAGAAGGGAAAGAGGAGATCTACTATCTATAGAATTATGAAGGGAATGGAAATCTTAGGTAAGAATGACTTATTGAAATGGGACAATGGAAAAGCAAGAGGACACGAAAAAAAAGACAATTACAGAAGAGATCTGAAAAAATAGCTTCCCACACAGAGTGATAGATACTTGGAACAAATTGGACAAAGAAACAGTGTGCGCAAACACTATTCAAGATTTTAAGAAAAAAGTTGATGGTGAGAGATACAAAGACGGGTCATCACGAGCATAGTTCCCTTCCCATATAATACAACTAGGTAAATACACACACACACACACACACACACATGCGCGCGCGCACACACACACGCACAAAGGCAGGCACACACGCGCGCACACACACACACACACGCACGCAGGCACACACACAAAAAATGTGCCAGGTCATCTCCACGTGCAAGTTGTCGTCGGCCATCTTACGCAACGGCGCCAGTGCCACCCAGCTCGTCCTGATGGAGTGCCACGGAGTGCCAATTCACAACCAGTTGCACTTTACCTGCAGACGACGACGATGAGAAAGAGAGAGAGAGAGAGAGAGAGAGAGAGAGAGAGAGAGAGAAAAGCGCATCAGTCTGGGAGAACTTGATCTATCGAACTAGGCAAAAATGTACGAAATATATCCAAATTCCGTTTACTCTAACTTGGCGAAAATATATTAAATATATCCAGATTCCGTCTACTCTAATTTGAAGAAAATATATCCAAATTCCGTTTACTCTAACTTGGCGGAAATATAGGAACAGACAAGGTCATCGTAGTGGAGCATACACCAAAAATAATAAATATTAATATATAGTTGAATGGATAAAAACAAATAATAGATAAGTTATTGCACAATTATTAAACCAATAAAAAATAAATCAAGACATGAAGAGGTGACGAGAGGAGACCTTTGTGTCCATAACGAGGTCAGATGCAAAAAAAAAAAAAAAAAAAAAAAATTGCGAGAAATAAAAAAACGCGCAAACAAAATCATATCACTGACGACCCACGGAGAGGAGCAGCAACAGCAGTCCTGCTATCACGGTGTTTTGCAAAACACAACACGGCGGCAATTAGGCACCGCTCTCTCCGGGTGCCTGAGTTGGAACACGGGTCATAACTAGACCACCGGACCTTAAAAAAAAAAAAAAAAAAACTTATACATGAATGGAATAAACGATAAATTAAAAGATAAATCGACAGATAAATATATCCTGAAATAGCCGTAGCCTTTAACTCCCTACTGGTGGTGGCGTCACACAAGGCACTTCTCGCTAGCATGCTACTTACTTTTGCTACTTCGTTTGAGTAGGAAAGACTTCGGTTACGATATTTTGTTTTTCTTATTCCCAAATGTCAAATTAATATTACGTCATATATAGAGAAGCTGAATGACGAACTAAGAGAAGTTAAACCTAGAATACAAATGTTAGACACATTGTTGAGATGTTCTTACGGAAGTCTAGAATATTGTAACCAAAGTCGTTTCTACTCAAACGAAGTAGCAAAAGCAAATAGCATGCTAGCCTGGTGTGCCGCCACCTTTACACTGACCAACATTAACACGGTTAAGAGAGTTTTAACTTCTACTAACCATAAGCTCCTTCTCCTTAACCACCAACTTACCACCACTACCATGAGCCTACCACCATCAACCAACCACCATCACCACCACCACTAGCCTAACATCACACCACTAACCTAACACCACACCACCAGCCTACCACCAACATCAACTTACCACCACCAGTAACCTTTCACTACCACCAACCTACCACCACTACCATGAGCCTACCACCATCACCACCACCACTAGCCTAACACCACACCACTAGCCTAACACTACACCACCAGCCTAACACCACCACAGCACTTAGCACAGCCACCAACCCGCATGTGACCCTTCCGTTCCGGTTGGCACTTTCCCTTTGATCCGTCCGAGGTATCAACTGCTTAAGCTCCAAGCAGTCCTTACCTTAGGGACCTCAGGTGACACCCCTACAGACCAGAGTCACGTTGCATTCTTTTACGACCGGACACTAATCTCCACTCAAACAAGAATGCTGATCACTTTCATCTTCTACTCTCCCTCCTGGCGCTATCACACTGGGCTATTTTCCCTCCGTCTGTTGGAGCAAATTTGCAGCCCGCAGCTTTCGGGAAGGAATCTGAAATATGCTGGAGGAAAATAACTTTTTTTTTCTCCAGCATATCAAATTATATCCTATGTATTTTTGTTTGAGAAAAACAAAATAGTTTGCCATAGGGATTTGACGGCGGAAAAGGTTCTGGAGGTGGGCGGTACCGCCGACAAATCGGAGAATGGAGAAAAAATAGCCCAGTGTGATAACCCCTTTAAACCTCCTTCACCACCTCTATGACTCCACATGTTCGATACGATATTGTCCCCCAAGGATGGAAGCGTCAGGTCTCCTTCTTGAGCACCGAAAATGGTTTCCGTCATAGGCGAGATATTCTCTATACGGACAGAAGTGCTGGTGGAAAAAAAATACAGAGTGGACAAATGTCCACTAGGTCAAATGTTCGTGGACAAATGTCCACTCGGTCAAATGTCCGTGGAGAAATGTCCACTCGGCTAAATGTCCGTGGACAAATGTCCACTCAGCCAAATGTCCGTGGACAAATGTCCACTTAGCTAAATGTCCGCTCGGTCAAATGTCCGCTCGGCCAAATGTCCACTCGGCCAAATGTCCGCTCGGTCAAATGTCCGTGAAATCCTTGGCCAAATGTCCGTGGACAAATTTCTGTTCGGTCAAATGTCCGGCCACGGACTTTTCCACACCGGACTGAGCTCTTCCTTTTATTCTGGCCACTTTGTAGCTATGCAGTGAGCGATGAAACAAATGGCTGCTTTAAGAGAAGATGAGATAACTCTTTATGAATAGGGATCACAGGTGGTAAGAGGCATGGGACTACCTAATGTAGGCCTTATGGTCTCTTGTAGTTTACTCTATACTTGTATGTTCTTACTCCCAGGCGATTTTATCTACCGCGTTGAAGAGATCAAGGCAGATCGCACAACGCAACCAGTTGCATGAAACCGGTCGCGGTGTGGCATAAGTGCGTGTGTGCGTGCGTGCGCGTGTGTACATGCATTTGCGCGCGCGCGTGTGTGTGCAATGTGGGAGTGTGGGGAGATGTTTGTGTGTGTGTACGTGTGTGCGATCGGTTTCATGCAACTGGTTGTGTCGGTGTGCGAGCTGCCTAGCTGATCAAATTATTGCTGGCTTTCTCAGCCCCCTCCCGTTCCGTGTGGTCCTCTTACTGCCGCTAGACGATTTTATTCAACCTACCAAGGTATCTTCTCGACAGTCAGGAGGCTACAAAGGCAGGGTGACCAGATTTCTCAAGCTGAAATATGCTAGTCAGTAGCTGGAATTATGCTAGACTGGCAAAAATAATGCTATATATTTTGTTCCTCCAATATCTTCGATATCTATCATATATCTTCATTAGTATACCAGTACTATTTCTAGTCAAATAATATGCTAAACTTAGTATGATTGTGCTAAGTCTGTGTACCCTAGATACAGGCTACCTCGTACAGCCCCTTTCGTTCCGGGTGGCACTTTTAATTCTATCCTGGCTAGCGTCAGGTGATTTAATTAATCTCCATGGCGCCCCCCACCCCTTCCATGGGGGGAAGGAGGAGAAAAGTCGCCTTGATTAACCCCCCCTTCAGTGTTGTGTCTCGCCCTCTTTGTGTTTAGGTTCCTGTTTCATTCAATTACGAGGCATCGCCGTTGGCATCGATGCGGTGACTAGCAGCTTCGCGCGCGTACGCCGCCCCTCACAACCCTACTTGTTGTCATAACAACCTACTCGTATCTACAACAATCTCATCTCGGCTATAACCACGCCCGCTGGCAGAGAACCCCTTGTTCCACTACGCCCATGCTGCCCCCCTTACAACCCTACTTGTTGTAATAACCTCCTCCTCAGATCTATAACAATCTCATTTCGGCTATAACCACGCCCACGCTACCCCTCACAACCCTACTTGTTGTCATAACCTCCTCCTTGGATCTACAACCTCGTCTCGGCTATAACCACGCCCACGCTGCCCCTCACAACCCTACTTGTTGTCACAACCTCGTCTCGGCTATAACCACGCCCACACTGCCCCTCACAACCCTACTTGTTGTCATAACCTCCTCGGATCTACAACACCCGCTACGAACCACGCCCGCCAGTTCCACCTCGCCCACGCCGCCTTCGGTTCGCGGGGCGTCCGTGCCGCTTCCAAGTGCATACCAGAGGCGCGGACACGTAAGCAAGCAAGCAAGCAAGCAGTATGCAGGCAAGTGAGGAGGAAGCATACAAACATTGAGACCAGTACCGTCATCCAAGTAACACATCGCACCCAGACACAAGCCCGGTTGCCCACAACCAACTATCTATAACCACCACAACCTCTGCCCTTCCACCATGAACCTACAACCACAACCTCGTACAACATCACTGGAGGCAAATGGTCACCACAACCCAACTCACCCAGCCTACAACCTCGCTACTCCCAACCCGAACCTACAACAACAACCTTGTGTAACACCATCGGAGACAAATGACTGGCACAACCACACCTCGACAAGACTACACACACAACCTCCATCCCTCTTCTCCGACCACAACCTCACCACCTCCTCCCCACTGCCAGCCCAACCCTGGGTGCCTACCCTTCCTCTTCGTTCGCCGCCGTCGCCCCCTCCTCCCCCTCACCTCCTCCTCACCACTACCGCACCTCCTTCCAACCAACACCACCAATGCAAGCATCGCCAGTACCGTAAACACGACCTCCCCCAAGCTCCCCTCCCCTCCCTCTCTCACCCTCCCTCCACCTCTCTCTCTCTCTCTCTCTCTCTCTCTCTCTCTCTCTCTCTCTCTCTCTCTCTCTCTCTCTCTCTCCCTCTAAATCCCTCACCCTTCCCTCACACCATTCTATTTCTTTGCATCTTCCACGCTACGCAATAAACCATTTGCTCACCAACACCGCTTTGAACATCACGCGCATACACAGTGCATCTAGCAGTTACTTATATATTGCAAAGAAATAACACACACACACACACACACACACACACACGCACGCACACACACACGCACGCACACACACACACAATTGAATCCTGGGTCGATCCCCAATAGTAACCGATGATTTTCACTCGTCTTAGACCAACAAGTACAACAGGCAAGGGTGACGGTAATAGTCACAATCAATCTAATT
>NC_134779.1:55153280-55176508 GCF_046742065.1 Oratosquilla oratoria
CACATTTCTCTCAGTTTCTCTCTTCTCTTTTCCTTATCCTCCTTCCTCCCATTCTCTCTCCCCTTCTTTCTCCCCCTCTCTCTATTTCAGTACCCGCATATAGACATAATGCTCACTGAAATTTCTCTCTCTTTCAGTTTCTTCATCTCTCTAAGTCTCTCTCTCTCTTCTCTTTTTCCTTATCCTCCTTTCTCCCATTCTCTTTCCCCTTCTCCCCCCCCCCTCTCTCTCTTAAATGACCCCCACACTACCTCTGGCCACACTTCCCCCCCACCTCAACATCCATGCACACATCCTGTAGCCACATCCTTTATCTTTCTATTTACTTTCCTCTTTCCTCCCCCTTTCCCCCCAAGTTCCCCCACCCACCACATCTTACCTCCCCACCTCCCCCACCTTTGCCCAGAACTTCAACACTATCTCCCTCATTCCTCCTTCCTGGCGTCACGCCCCACCATCCTCTCTCCAACCTCCCCCATCCTTCCCCCTTCCTCCCATCCATCGCCTTCTCCTCCCTCCATCCTCCACTTGAACCACTACTCCCTCCTCTTCCTCCTCCTCCTCCTTGTGCACCTCTTCATCCTCCTCCTCCTACTTCTCCCCCTCCTCCTCCTCCTTCTCCCCCTCCTCCTCCTTGTGCACCTCGCCATCCTCCTCCTCCTCTTTGTGCACCTCGCCATCCTCCTCCTCCTCCTCCTTGCCCACCATCCTTTCTATCCTCCACCCCTTTCCTCCTGAACTACCCACTCCTCTCCACTCCCTCCTCTTCCTCCTATTGCCTCGTATGGGATACCGACTGCGTAAGATTTATGTACTCAACAGGGGGGTTACTGGCACCCCTATGGACCAGAGCAACGTCTCTATGACTCTGGCGCTATACTGCCCCCAGGGATAGAAACGACCATTATATATTGGTGACGAAATACACATTCCTCCACCATCACCCACCTCCCCTCCCCTCCCACCGTCCCTTCTTCTTCCTTCCTCCCCTTCTTCCTCTCATCACCCCCTTCTCCCTCCTCCTACTCCCCCCATCCCCTCCTCCCCCTCTTCCTCCTTCTACACCAGGGCCCCTCTTTCCCTCTTCTTCATCCTACTCCTCCCCTCCTCCCTCTTCTCCTTCCTCTAACACCTCCCCTCCCATCCTCCCCCTCTTCCTCCTTCTACACCAGAATCCCTCTTTCCCTCCCTCTCTCCTTCCTCCTCCTCCTCCTGCATACCTCTCAACCCATGTCCACGTCACTGAGGCAAAAGCATGACGGTGCACCCGCCCCGGTCCTCCCCCCCCCCTTCCCCCTCCCCTCCCCTCCTCCTTCCCCCTACTCCCCGGCCTTTCCTCATGTCTCTTCGTCCCACACTCCCCTTCCCTTCCCTTACCCCCTCCCTAAATCCCCCCCCCATCCCACCTTCCCTAAAATCGTCCCCTACGATTTCACCCCTACAAGACGGTGACGTGCCACAGGAATCATTTCCCTCCCTGCCACCAGTAGATATTATTCACCCGGGGATCAAACTCGGGTCCCAAATGGACCAAGAGACGACCGTTGTGTCCACTTTTGAATTAAATCGTATGGCGCCAGCGAAGCCAGAATAAAGTCTTTAAGGAGGGTTAACCCTGGCCCTAGGCACTGTCAATGCATCCAAGGCACTCTCTTCGATGGCCAACCCCTCTCTCTCTCTCTCTCTCTCTCTCTCTCTCTCTCTGTCTCTCTCTCTCTCTAGTCCAGTTCTTTATCATCTCCAGCGACCTTGTGCCCGTTAGTTATGTAGTGCCTACTCTTCGTTTTCTTTCAATACCTTTTCTTTTTTTCTTTTTCAATGCATTTTCTTATTTTACATTTTCTTCTCTCTCTCACTTGAATATATATTTTCAATTTCACATTATCCTTCTTTCTTCCACCCATACACACACACACACACATATGTATATATATATATATACATACATATATATATATATATATATATATATATATATATATATATATATATATACATACATATATATATATATATATATATATATATATATATATATATATATATATGTATATTTTTATTTTTTCAACCACATAACTTTTCACTTTAATTCCATGCCATCACGATCGAGACTGACAATGAGCTCGACGGAGACATGTGTGGAAACTGATACGTAGTGTAGCCAAGGACTCGAACTCAGCTCAGACGTACCAAGTGAACAGTGACTCTAATAACTGTATGTATATATATATACATATATATATATATATATATATATATATATATATATGTACATACATATATATATATGTGTATATATGTATATATATGTATATATATATATGTATATATATATATATGCATATATATATATATATATGTATATGTATATATATGCATATATATATATATATATATATATATTATATATATATACTTTTTTTAGTTTTCTCTTTTCTCTTTCTCACACACACGCGTAGGCTGACCCACGCGCCGGCCTGCCAAGCGTGGAGTCGTGCACCTAAGTTAAAGCAACCTTGCAACCTGCTACACCCGCTCATAGGTGCTCAACCCATTGGCCCTAACTCCTCCTCCCTCCCACCCACCCTCTCCCCCCTCTCGCGCCCCCCCCTCCCCCCCTAACCCCAATATACCGTTTCATGCCCCCGCTCCTGCCTCTCCTTTATGGCTATATCGTCAATGCCGTTCACAGCTCGAAAGACCCCTCAGGCTCCAGCAAGGGGCTACTCGCCCCCCTCCCCCCCTTCCGTACCAGACGGTGAATTTCCTTCCGTCCTGCCGTCAGGTGATTTTATTCATATTCGTGGGTTAAACGCTCAAAGAGAGCTGTAGCTGGTCTCGATGAAGAACCCCTTGCGTACCGGGTGGCACTCTTTCATTTTTATTATGATTGCCGTCGGGTGATTTCATTCACCTCCGTGGCAAAAAAAAAAAGGGGGGGGGGGTTCGTCACATATTATCCCCTCCGAAGCTGATTCTCTCTCTCTCTCTCTCTCTCTCTCTCTCCCGCGCCCTGACTCCCTCTCATCTCTCTCCCCCTAACTCTCTCTCACTCCATAACTCTCTCTCCTTCTCTCGCTTCCCATTCTCGTGACTCTCTTGTATCCTGACTCTCCTTCTCTCTCTCTCTCTCTCTCTCTCTCTCGATCCGACTTTCATCTCTCTCTCCCTGATTCTCTCTCGCTCCTTGACACTCTCTCTCTCTCTCTCACCCTTTTCTCTTTTCCCATTCTCTCGCCATCCTTTGTACTTCAACTCTTTAAAGGATTCTTTTTAAGCCTTTTAGGGGGATTCTCCAAGCCCCAAAAGGCTTCTTTAGGCCTTTTCAGTTTCGAAAATAATTCCGCGAGTCTTTGCGTTTTCCGTGATCAAGGACAGCATCCCGTAAACACATTATTATGGTTGATAAAATACACACATACACACACACACACACACACACACACACACACACACACACAATCGTAGGTAGAGATTTCGGGGTGTGTGTGCATGTAAGGTCAGAGCATTACCCATAGATCGGTCATGTATGAGCTCTGAGCTCTCTTCCGGGAGGGAAATAGCTGTCGATCACGAGTCCAACACGTGATCCAAGACCGTAGTGAATAACACGGCTTGCAAATGTGGCGGTTAGCGTCCTGACCTCTAGCAGGGAACTTACGAGATCGAGTCCCACCCAAGATCTCAAAAGTTCGTAAACAAAACAAGCCGTTACTGGCCCCCTTGTGTAAAGGGAATATGTGTGCGCGCGCGCGCGTGCACGTTTATCTAGTTGCAGCACACAGGATAAGAGCTATGCTCGTGGTGCACTGTCTCTGCTATCCTATTGGTCAGTCGTGACCTTATATTGTCCCATGTTATGCGAGTGTGCTGTTGCTTCATCCAAACCATTCCATAAATCAATAATCCTATACGGAAAACTCTATGTTTTAATGTCCTTCAAACATCGAGAATTTTTTAATTATATCTCATGGCCTCTGATTTTCCTCTGCTCCCATGTCTCTCTCTCCCCACCTCTCTCTCTCTATCGCTGTGTGTGAGAGAGAGAGCGCGCGCGTGTGTGTGTGTGCGCGCGTGCGTCTGCATGTGTGTACGCGCGCGTGTGCGTGTGTGTACATTTTCTATAGATCGGTCTACAGTACCTGTGTGCTCTTATTCCGAATCCAAGACAATAGTACATCACAAAAAAGAAAAGCACATAGACACAGGTACAGCCACGTACACATGTACACACATGTAAACCACCCTTTCAACAAACACACACACTCATACACACGCTGTATATGGTCAGAGAAGATTAATGATATGATTAGTCTGCGCCGAAAAATGCAATTCATTGACAAGGAAGTCTATGTGAAAGTATCAATGGGTGTGACGAAAGAAAATTAAATGGAAAAAGAAAAGAAAAATAAAGTAATAAAATGAAAATGAAATTATGCTGCACTATTGTGGATGTTACAAAGCTTAGATTCTCAATCAGACTGATATATGAATAATACGTTCTGCCTTCAGTGGTAGTAGGGGCCATATATTATATTATATATATATACATTATATATGTATAATATATATATATATACATTATATATGTATATTATATATATATATTATATATATATATATATTCTAATAAGAAACACTGGTAAATTGTGATAAGTTATGCAATATTAACCATTGGGAAAGAAAAACTAAACGAAGCAGAGCGCTTTCGTATATTATATATATATATATATATATATATATATATATATATATATATATATATATATATATATATATATATATATATATATATATATGGTCCCGTCAGAAAGCATTAAAACATCGCCGACAACCGGTAGGAGACAGCACACATATGGATATATATCACGAAACTTAACACAAAAACATACGTAAATGCACAAACATATGTACAAAACAATAAAATAGGTCTTATGGATGTGCGCACAAACACACACACACACCCACACACACGCTCACACAAACACACACACACACATTTGCATACAGACGTAAGGTCCCGCGCGCTAAAGTACACAAAGGTGAGCAAGCACACGAAAGTTTACATACGCAGAGAAAACACATGCAAATACGCACATGCACGTATATATGTGTGTGCCCGATTGTGTACACACACACACACACACACACACACACACACACACACACACACACCCAATGCCCATCCCACACCTATTTGTTGTGCAGCCCATCTTAGCACCCCGTGGATAGAAAATCATCCCTGTTCGCCATATACATACATACATACATACATACATACATACACACACGCACATACATTATATATATACATATATATATACATATAAAATATATATATATATATGTATATATATACACATACACACACACACACACACATATATATATATATATATATATATATATATATATATATATATATATATATATTGCAGTATTTCACAAATGACATGTGAATATAATATGCGGAAAAAAACACTTGTAAATAAGAAACGTAGTCCGAAAGTTTTCGTTTATTTAAGACATCATCAAGGGAATGATATTTAAGACATCATTCCCTTGATGATGTCTTAAATAGACGAAAACGTTCGGACTACGTTTCTTATTTACCTGTGTTTCTTTCTGCATATTATATATATATATATATATATATATATATATATATATTTATATATATATATAGATATATATATATATATATATATATATATATATATATATATATATATATATATATATATATATATATGGTGTATGTACTATGTGCTCATATCGCAACGTGACTACTCATAGATCAAATGGTCTTTTATAAAAAAAATTCTTCTCTTCCATTTTATTGAAGATTTCTGCATCCCAGAATGCAACAGTTACATTTCTGCGCGATATTTCATTTTTCCAGATTCATTTTTGAGGATGAAATTATTCTATTTTCCTTTCCCTGATTTTCAGGACCCATCCCACCTGCCGTCCTGACCCCCATCCCCCTCCAAATATATATATATGTATATATATATATATATATATATATATATATATATATATACATATATATATATATATATATATATGTATTGTTCCTCTTCTTTTTTTTAAGTCCTTCTGCAGGACAGCCTGTGAGGATTCTTAATCCCACCACGCCTTTCTCCTCTCCCACAGCTCACCTTCCTTCGTTCCTCTCCCAACTCCCTACTTCTCACCACAACCACAACATATCCGGGGTGGAGGACTTCTGGCAGAAGAGCCCCGAGAGGGCGATGGGTCGGTTTGCTCAGTTGCCCCACCCAACAACAACAACAACAACAACAATACAACTGGGCACTCTCTAACATTCGGGCGCTGCCTATACACACCTAGGCACTGCTACACACACCTAGGCACTGCTTTTACACACCTAGGCACTGTCTATTAACACCTGACACTGCCAATACACATGTAGGCACTGCCTATACACACCCGGCCACTGCCTGTACAAAACTAAGGACTATATACTGCATTGACACCTGGGCACTGCCTATAGATATGTAGGCATTTTCTATTCATACCTATACACTGCCCATGCACACCTAGGCACTGCCTATTGACACCTGACACTGTCCATACACATCTAGGCACTGCCTGAACACGCCCAAGCACTGTCTACATACATCTAGGTACTCTATGTACAAACCCGGGCACTCCCTGTACACTCCTAGACACTGTCTAGCTATATCTAGGCACTGCCCAAACAAATCTAGGCACTGTTTGCACTCTAGTAGGCACTGCTGCACTTTCCCTACCTTGTTCTTTCGTATGGAGAAGAGGCCAATCTCCTCACCACACTGCAATTACCCTTCTCCCGGCCTCCGCGGTCTCGTGTCACCTTCTTCTTCAGTGCCTCCACCCCCATTCCACCTTCTCCTCCTCCCGCCGATGGTCAACACATCGACCTCCTCCACTCCACATTCTCCACACGTCACTCCATTCCAAATCCACGTCCCCGACACCTTTCCCCCGCCCCCTCCACTTTCGACTCCACTTCATCTCCTCCTCTTCCACCACCCATGTCACTTGTACTCCACGTCCCCTCCAGCCTAACTCCACATCCTCCATCCTTCATTCGCATTCCACACCCTCCACTCCACTTTTTCAATCCTCCACTCCACATCCTCCACCCTCACTCTACTCCCTCCAATCCATTTGCACTCCACACCCTCCATCCTCACTCCAATCGCACTCTATACCCTCCACTCCACATCCTCCGTCTTCAACTCCACATCCTCCACTCGCAATCTACACCCTCCATTCCACATACACCACTCCACTCGCATTCCACACCCTCCACTCCACATCTCCCATCCTCCACTCCACTCGTACTCCACACCCTCCACTCCATTTGTTCTCCACGTCCTCCATCCTCCACTCCACCCTCCACTTCAACGTGCAGTGTACACTGGAATGTACTGGAGCGGAAGACATGAGCAGCGGCCTTGGTGGTGACTGGCAGAGAGGAGAGAGGAGAGGAGAGGAGAGGAGAGGAGAGGAGAGAAGAGGAGAGAAGAGAGGAGAGGGAACCCCTTCATTTCCTTTTCACAGTAACAGCGTTCAACAACACCCAGAATGTTCCTTCTATTGGGAACTTTTGAAATTCGCAAAATAAATAAATAAAAATAAAATAAAGTAAATAAATAAAATGAAATGAACAAATAACATCTCTCCGGGCAGACAGACAGGTCTCCGAATTTTGGAAATTCTCCAATATATGGAGCGAAAAGGTCCGAAATCTATTAAAGAATTCCGAATACCAGAAGCACCTTATATCTTTCGAAAGCGTTTTCAGAACTGGAAAGTCCCGAATCTTGCAAACTCCACAGGAAATACAAGGGTTATGCAGGCAAGGTCATCATATTGAGACAACGGGGCAGGACTCGTAGTAATGGTTTTAAATTGGACAATTTTAGATTTAAGAAGGAAATGGAGCAAGAACTAGTTTATTAATAGAGTGGTTAACGAATGGAATAGACTTTGTATGGAACTGCATAGTGTAGGCCTTATGGTCTCTCTCAGTCGCCTTCATTCTTATGTCTTTATAACAACACCCGTTTCCCTAATAGCTCAACGAACTTTACTGCTTATATTTCTTACGACATCGTAACGCAGTTACGATGATCGTGGTTACATAATAGTAACGTAGTTCCAGGCTATCGGTGACACTTCTGTACCTTGTTCAATTTATCTTGGCGAAAAGGAGAGAGAGAGAGAGAGAGAGAGAGAGAGAGAGAGAGAGAGAGAGAGAGAGAGAGAGAGAGAGAGAGAGAGAGAAATAAATAGCCACGGACTGCAGACACTAACATGAGAGATGGCGCGAGATTCTCCACAAGGATAGAAACGCTAGTAAGCCATAGACCATAACACGAGAGAGAGAGAGAGAGAGAGAGAGAGAGAGAGAGAGAGAGAGAGAGAGAGAGAGAGAGAGAGAGAAGAGAGAGGGCGAAGAAAAAACTCACCAAATATAAACAAATAAAATAATACTTAATGAAACAAAAATAATTTAGATAAAAAAGACTGAAGAAGTACTAAACTAGCTGTTCACGTAACACTGGTGAACAAAATGTTCATCAAGTTGGAATGAACTTGAACAGCTCATCATATAGCCATAAACAAACGATAGTCGGCGTATCATCACGCTAGGCTAGCATGATACTTGCTTTTGCTATTTGCTTTTGCTACTTTCTTTTGCTACTTCGTTTGAGTAGAGACAAATTTTGTGTCCAATATTCTAAACTTCAGTAAGAACATCTGAACAATGTGTCTAACATTCGTATTTTAGGTTTTAAGTTTTTAGTAATTTGACTTTTGGAAATTTGAAAAAACAAAAGATCGTAACCCAAGTAGTTTATACTCAAATTCAGTAGCAAAGCCAAGGAGGAAGCTAGCGAGAAATGCTTAGTATGCCACCACCTTAAATCTGGCATGAAACGGTCAACAATACTCTGCAACAATATCAGCATTGCACACTGTTATTGTCAATATTGGGACAGTATTGATGGAGTCATGTAGGGAGAAGACAACAATATTGATTCAACATGTTTCAATGTTTATTGAAAATGCAGGGACAGTATTGATGGAGTCATGTAAGAGGGAGGCAAGAGTATTGACTCAATATATTGTTTTAATATTTATTGAAAATGCAGGGACAGTATTGATGGAGTCATGAAAGAGGGAGACAAGAGTATTGACTCTATATTGTTTTAATATTTATTGAAAATGCAGGAACAGTATTGATGAAATCATGTAAGAGGGAGGCAAGAATATTGACTCAATATACTGTTTAAATTTTTATTGAAAACGCAGGGACAGTATTGATGGAATCATGTAAGCGGGAGGTAAGAATATTGACTCAATATATTGTTTAAATATTTACTGAAAATGTTGGGACAGTATTGATGGTGGGTGGCAACAACAATGAGTCAATATATCATGCCAAAAATATTGACAAATATTATTGTTAGTATTGGGACAGAACTGATGGAGCCATATAAAGGGAGAGGGGCGGCAATTGTCCTGATAATGTAACGAGTAAACAACACCCCACAATAATCCACAATCGGAAATATTGTCATTAACACTGAGACAGTATTGATGAAGCCATGAAGGTAGGATGTTGAACTAGGATCACGTCGATATATTGTAACAATAAAACAGCGATATAATCCATTTAATAATATTCACCGTTGACGGCCGCAGTATGGCTGTTATTTGGCCTTCAAGTTCACAGTCCATACGCAGTTGTCCTCAAAGTAACTTAACCACGAGTCCAAGGTCCATCCTGGACGAACTGCCACTCCCTACACCACCCCGTCATTCACCATCAAGGTCTTGGACCATGTGCTGGGCTCATGATTTACAGATACTACCCAACCGGAGGAGAAGGCAGAGGTCGTATATGGGCCGAAACATGGGTAATGCTGAGACCATACACATAAGTATAGAATTACCCCCGAATATTGACTATACAATTAATGCAGTCTTTTTTTTTCGTGACACCCATACGGACCATTGTCACGCACCATTCTTTTAAGATGAAAAACTAATCTAAAAAATATGAATAAAATAATAATAATAATAATTAATAATAATAATGAAAAATAATAATAATAATAATAATAATAATGATAATAATAATAATAACTAAAAATAATAATAATTATTATAATAATGTTAATAGTAATAATGCCTATTGTCCCTCCAGGACTCCACCTCTGTGCGATTATGTACCCATGGATAGAAGCGCTGGCTAATGTAAAAAAATAAATAAAATAAAAACCACTCGTCTGAGCCACACAGAAGATACGAATATAAGAATGAAGGAGACTGCAAGAGACCATAAAGCTTACACTGGGCAGTTCCATGTCCATTACCACCTGTCATCCCCATCCTTAAAATGATCTCATCTTCTCTTAATACAACAGATAGTTTCTATTCCATTCGTTAACCAATTTATTGACAAACCAGTTCTTGCCCATTTCCTTTTCGAATCTAAAATTGTCCAACTTAAACCCATTACTATGAGTCCTACCCGTTGTCTTAATATGATGACCTTACCTGCATCCCCTTGTTAAAACCTTTGACCCATTTAAATACCTCTATGAGATCACCCCGCACTCTACGTCCTTCCACAGAAAACCACGACTGTGTGATGTTCGCTATAAGTGGCGTTTCTTTCCCTGTGGACACTATAGTTGTGAAAATCGCACAGGAGGGTGAGCGAAAGTTACAATCGATCATCATCACAAAGGATGACAGAGGCGGAACATGCCGACAGGAGACCTTTTGGTCCATAAGTAGGTCGGATGCGAAAAAATATATAATAATTATAAATAAATTAAAAAAATAAAAACTATAATAATATAAATAATAATCAATAAAATGAATAAATGCACAGGTATAGTTAAATAATAAACAAAAATTCTTAATTTTAAATGAAGAATCGTCTCCAATCGTAAAGGAATGCAGGGTGATTCGGTTCATAAGGACGTCAAAGTTCCTCAGATATCAAGTGTATGGAACCGATGCGGGTCATACACTCCATAGGAAAGGTGGACTACCAATGACTTCATTAAATGTCCATGGAGGGGGGAGGGGGGCAAAAAGAATCCCGGAATACCGGAACTTTAAAGTGATTATCATCATAATTACCACTGCTATGCACACATATATAAATACATATAACACACACACACACACACACGTGTATATATATATATATATATATATATATATACACAGAGCATGTATATGCAAATATATACATATATATAAATACATATACATATATAAATAGATATAGATGTATGAATATACACTGGCCGCGCGGTAGCCCATTGGATATCGCGTCGAATTCATGATCAGGAGGTCGTGAGTTCGATTCCCGGGACCCTCTGCGTGCATCAAGTATTGGTTCCCGACAGGCCTGGCCTGGCGAGGAGACCCAAACATCGGCCTTGGAGAGAAGAAAAAGAAAAAGAAAGAGGAAGAAGAAGAAGAAGAAAAAAAAAAAAAGCGGCTTGCCGCAACTGCAATTGACAGGGCCTTCCCTACCAGGGGTTTCTCACTTCCCACTTCGTGGAAGTGGGATGGTGAGTTTTGCATGCACACGAATGTAAAATTATTATATATATATATATATATATATATATATATATATATACAGTATATATATATATATATATATATATATATGTATATATATTTTTTCTTTTCTTTCTTGGAGGGGGGGGGGGACACCGACCCACCGATGGGGTCGTGACAATCACCAACGAATGACCCATGCGTAGCGGTGACACATTCCCATGACACCACACCGAGTCACGTCACGTACGCGCACGTCCCTCGACGCCGCGACCGTGACACTCGTGGGGCGATTTCGACTTCCTCTCGAAGTCCCACAAGGACCGACACCGGAAGCTCCTCATTTCTTCGGCCGCTTCCACTCCTAAGTGCTACAGTAAACGACTCCCACTCCGGAATCTTTAAAATATACGTGTATATATATATATTATATTATATATATATATATATATATATGCTAACAAGAGCACGGGTACGTGTGTTCACTTATGCAAAGTAGACCACTTGGAAAAAGAAACTAACGAAGTAGTCACCCTGCATTCCTTTTTTGCACTGAAGATGTAATATACGAAAGAGCTCTGCTTCGTTAGTTTCTTTTTCCAAGTGGTCTACTTTGCATATTATATATATATATATATATATAATATCGGGCCATCACTGGAGTAAATGGGCTATATAAAAGTTATTCATATATTAAAAATTATGTTACAACTGGTAAATAAAATTCTGGTAAAATGGGGGTAGGTATTTATTCAGGGTAGAAATGAAATATTTTAAAACCAATTTCAATTAAAAAAGTGAATAACTTTTATATGGCCCATTTACCCCCAGTGATGGCCCGATTACCCGATCCTACGGTATATATATATATTCCTGACCGGTTTCGCTTGTAGCTACAAGCGAAACCGGTCAGGAATAAACTCGGAACGAGACCCGTGACTCTCTTTTTCCACCTTTTTCAACTTGTCACAGTGTCTCAACATATATATATATATATATATATATATATATATATATATACTGGCGTGACATGGCCTTAAGGATAGAAGCGCTGGTAACATATCCCCATAACAACAGAGAACCTCCCTCAAGTCCTCGACATAATAGACTCATTCTTGACTATGTGGTACACTTTTCGTCTTCTTCCTATATTTATTTTATTTATTATTACTTATATTATTATAATTTTTGTTTATCATTATTATAATTTTCTCGCATCCGACCTAGTTATGGACCCAAAGGTCTCCTGTAGGCATGCTCCGCCTTTGTAATCCTTTGTAACATTATGTTCAGTGCAGAGGAGAATGGCCAAAAGGACTCAGAAATTCACCATACACAGGCTCAGGTACCTTAACTTACACTCTGTAGAAAGACGAAGAATACAGGGTGATCTAATAGAAGTTTTCAAATGTATCAAGAGCTTTAACAAGGGTGATGCAGGCAAGGTCATCATATTAAGACAGCAGTGCAGGACTCGTAGTCATGGGCCTAAATTGGACAGATTTAGGTTTGAGAAGGAAATAGGTAAGAATTGGTTTACCAACCGAATGTATAAAGAATGGGGACTGAAACAACTGGTTTAAATAGATGATGAGAGAATTTTATGTATAGAGATGACAGGTGGTAATGGACATGGAACTGCCTAGTGTAGGCCTTATGTTCTCTTGCAGTCTCCTCTATTCTGAGGTTCTTGTGTTTGATACAAAGAATTTCCGAACTACACCATCGCTGGTTGTTTAAATAGATGATGAGAAAATGTCATGTATAGAGATGACAGGTGGTAATGGACATGGAACTGCCTAGTGTAGGCCTTATGTTCTCTTGGAGTCTCCTCTATTCTGAGGTTCTTGTGTTTGATACAAAGAATTTCCGAACTACACCATCGCTTCCCTCCGAAATGTTGAACTGCTGAACCTCAGTTCCAGTGGGAACCGAAGAAGACATGTCAAACTCTTGATCAGGAGGTCGTGAGTTCGAGTCCTGGGACCCGCTGCGGGTTTCATTTATTGGTTCCCGAGATCCCTGGTAAGGCGGGGAGGCGACCCAAACATGGGCCTAAAAAAAAAAAAAAAAAAAAAAAAAAGCCTTACCAAGGGTTTCTTCGGCAATAACCAGCGCTTTTAATGACATAAGGCACACGGTGGCTGAATCCTTGTCCCTCCACCACAGGGGGAGTTCACCGACTCTTCCATGAAAGCTTCAGCGACATACTCCTAAACCGTTTGAAATTCCACGCCCTCGCGATGCCTGGTGACGCGGGTCTAAGAGCAGCAACCCCGTCTTTGTTATGAGTCACATAACTGATCTGCCCATCCGTGAGTGGGAAGGGTAGGGGTATGGTGTGGGGTATTTGTGTGTGTGTGTGTGTGTGTGTGTGTGTGTGTGTGTGTGTGTGTGTGTGTGTGTGTGTGTGTGTGTGTGTGTGTGCGTGTGTGTGTGTAAGCCCTCATTGGATGGAGGTCGACTACTATTGGATAATAACCACTAATAGGGAACTACTTAGCAAAAACCCACCAAAAACGCCTTTTATTTCTATGCGAATGCTATAGAAAGAAAATACAGGGGATGACGAGACTACCCATCTTTGTAAAAAAAAAAAAAAAAAAAAAAAAATCAAGTGCTTGTGACCAAACCTACCCTGCCCTGACCTAGCCTAACCTAGTAAGAATAATTCATTCACCTTTCAAACAATCCTTTAGTGTTTTCTATTCAATAGTTTGTTTTCCTATTCGGGGGTGGGGTGGGGAGGGAAGACTCCTCCGTGGGGGACGAGAATACCGCCAACACGTTCCCCTGGATGTTGTAAAAGGCGATTGGAAGGAGCGAGGGGACTGGGGATCCCCTCTTTTCGAACATTTCATGTACAGTCAAACCAAAAAGTATACTCCGACTCCCTTGTAATGGGGATTAGGACTATTGGGATGAATCGATGGCCGTGGCCGGGTTCCTGGGGGTCGCGGATCTCTTTATGTTGTTGCTAAGGCTTTGTAGTTTTGTGGCTTTTACACCTTTTTAATATTTCACTTTTTTCTACAAAGGCTTTCACAAATAACAAGACAATATAAACTCGACAAGACAGCCACGTTTCTTCCAAAGAATCATTCAAATTTCTGTCAAAAAAAAAAAAAAAAAAAAAAAAAAAAATCTTACGAAAAATAATAAAAAGAGTATCAATGACGTCACATATTTTTTCATCATCATTTTTAAAACGTGATATGACAGGTATATTTACTCTGAACGGATTGGGGGGAGTACACAACATGAATATCAAATCATCTAAAGTTAGTACACCAAGTTCCAGGTGAATGAGAAGAGTGCAAACGCTCATAAATTATATATGTACGTGTTGTTGCCAATTACCATGTGTATGGCTATAATACACACGCACGCACAAACACATATACACGTATGTATGTGTGTGTGTGTGTGTGTGTGTGTGTGTGTGTGTGTGTGTGTGTGTGTGCGCGCGCGCGCGAGCGCGGTTCGATATGGTCTAGGATTACGTGCTGTGCTTGTGATTGACAATTACTACTGACACGGACGCGAGCTCCATTAGTTCACATGGATAAAGCGCTCGCGCATGTGTGTATTGACCTAGTTGCATTATACGGGAAGGGGAGCTATGCTCGTAGTAACCCGTCTTTGTATCTCTCAGCATCTATTTTGTTAATAAATTCTTGTGGTTTTTGCACACACAATTGTTTCATTCAATTTGTTCCAGACATCCACCACTGTATGTGTGTGTGTGTGTATGTGTGTGTGTGTGTGTGTGTGTGTGTGTGTGTGTGTGTGTGTGTGTGTGTGTGTGTGTGTATTCACCTTTGTCTTTGGATCACGTGTTGGACTCGTGATCGACAGCTATTTCCCTCCCGGAAGAGCTCAGAGCTCGTATGACCGATCTATGGGTAATACTTTGACCTTACACTCACACACACACCAAATTCCCCGCCCACGAGAATTGGAGTAACGACTCGAAGCGCAGCAATACTGGAATTATTTTCAGCCCTGGGCAGGATTCGAACCCGGACCGCCGTAGTGACAGTCTGGGACATCCACCACTGTATGTGTGTGTATGTGTGTGTGTGTGTGTGTGTGTGTGTGTGTGTGTGTGTGTGTGTGTGTGTGTGTGTGTGTGTGTGTGTGTGTGTGTGTGTGTGTGTCCCCAAATGCAAAATAGCAAAAAGGAATTTAGACACCTTCTTTTCCAGGGAACCTGGCTAAGAATCAATCCCATCCTTTAAACCCCCACCCATCCAGGGCTCGTCGAGGGATCCTATTAACCTCATTAATCCCCAAACCCAAATCCAGGACGCCATCAGGACCCAAAGTTTGAATCAAAGTGCCACAAACATTTTGCCATGTTTATTATGTGTGGGAAGAGAAGGTGTTTGTTTACGTAAAATTTATGTCAACACAGACTGTTCATTTCTAGAGGATTCTCACATCCTTGCACGCATTTAAACTAACAGAGCCTAACCCCACCTAACCTAAGTTACCATAACCCAACCATACTTGGCCTAACCTTGCAATGTAGCCTACGCCAGCCTTAACTAACATTGTCTAGCTAACTTAATCTTGTCTAGCTCAACTTAACCTTCTCTATCTTTACTTACGTTGCCTAGCCTAACTTAGCCTTGCCTAGCCTAAACTAATCTAACTGAACTCGTCCTGAATCATGTTAAAATTAACCTAACCAAATATAACCCAACAAACATACAATTATGTCCACCTCTGAATATAACTCTTTTGAGTTTACATATTCCCTTTTATTCTAATTCTTTCTTATTCCTGTCTGACTTTGTTTTCTAATTCATGACATCCTACTTTGTTATCTAATTAACTATGACAACTTAATCATATTTACGTTATTAATTTTCTTATAATTATTAAAATAAATTCTTCCCTATCCTTACTTCTGGCATACTGTTATTCAACTTGGTTTTGATCTCTCTCATTCTCCATCACTGTCTCTCTGAGTTGACACATTCACGTAATCCATCCTCAACTTCGATAAGTTGTTACACCCGATCTATCCTATGTTGGGACCAAGAAGTCGGATCACGGGTTCTTATTCTACATTACTGTATATTCTAATTCTTCCTACGTTTAACATCCAATGCAACATGAGTACCACAGCTGCTGGCGTCTCTTACGAGATCGTAGCGAGCGTATTTCATTACGCCGCACATTTACAATAGGCATGATACAAGGTCGTAATTGTACGATATGTATATACATATATATATATATATATATATATATATATATATATATATATATATATATATATATATATTTAAGTTGGGGGACCTTTGCTCAGAGTGCATGATGCCCATTCCTAGCCCGTGCACAGTGACCAGGATTCGAACCCGCGTTCTTGACCTCATTCGTGCCTACCAGTCGCGCAAACTACCTCTAAGCCACAAGTGTAGTACTTATAAATTAAACAAGTGTATGTATTTCCTGTTTAACACCAACACAGAAGCGTGACATTAGTTCCGGTTTATTTCTTACTAACTTGTGTATCTTCAAGTAAAATGAAGGTATTCATTGCGAAAACGTGACGTCATACTTCTGACGTCACAACACAACCAATGAAACTTTTTCGAAATTATGAAAAAGTACACACACAATTTTATATATATATATATATATATATATATATATATATATATATACACACACACACACACACAAGTTTTATTGAGATTTTTTCTCAGTGCAATAAACAGGGTAGATATACAACTCTTTTACCATGCGGTAGTTCAGGGGATACCGTGTCGAACTCATGATCAAGTGGTCGTGAGTTCGATTCCCGGGACCCAATGCTGGTCATGCTGGTTCCCGAAAGCCCTGGCCAGGCGGGTAAGACACCCAAACACCGAATTAAAAAACACTTGCAATACCAGGGGTTTCTCACTTACCACTTCGTGTGAGTGGGATGGCAAATTTTTAGTTTTATACAGTTGTAACACACACACACACACACACACAGACACACACACTAAAAAAAGATGTCGAGGAAGATATTCTCCATAAAAAAGCATCAAGTTAGAAAGCATTATAGTTAACCCATTAAACTCCGATGACAAGATGTCTTGTCATTTGGTCAAATTAAACAAAAAAAACTCATAAAACACCAAAATGTTTGATCAAACACCAGAAAAAATATGACGTCAGGATCCTCGCACGAAGCGAGGACTGACGCCATATTTTTCTGGTGTTTGATCAAACATTTTGGTGTTTTATGATTTTTTTGTTTAATTTGACCAAATGATGACAAGACATCTTGTCATCGGAGTTTAATGGGTTAACACAGCCTCAGTTAAGCGAATACTAATATAGGTATGATGAATAAAGAAGAGGACGGATCCTTACGAATATAACACCTTTCCTGTACGTTATAATTAGATTAACACACACAAAATATGTGTATGTATGTGCGTGCGTGCGCGCGTGTGTGTGTGTATGTGTGTGTACGTGTACATAAACACTGGCTGGGATAGGAAGGAACAGCGGTGACCTTGAAAGAGTTTATCTGTCTATCATTTCGGAAAGCCTTTCTTCAGGCTTGTCATAAGTTCACACAAGCTCACCACTACGTGTCCTCATATCTTTGTCAATAAATGCATACATACATGCATATATATATATATATATATATATATATATGTGTGTGTGTGTGTGTGTGTGTGTGTGTGTGTGTGTGTGTGTGTGTGTGTGTGTGTGTGTGTGTGTGTGTGTGTGTGTGTGTGTGTGTGTGTGTGTGCGCGACGCTTTCCCTTGTCTGCCAGCAGGCCCCGGGCTATTTCATCTATCCCTGTGGCACTCCCATGTTAACAAGAGGGTTATATAGCTAAAACAAATCGTCCATATTGGTCTAATGGTTCGGTCCCGCGTGGTATTCTTTTTCTTTCTTTATTTTCTTTATTATTTTTTTAATCTTTTCGTTTCTCCTTGCATCATCCTTGTCTGAACCTCCTCGCAATCAATCCATTGCTTGTTAGCCTCGTAATTGTCTTGTTCCCTTTTACGCGCGTCCATTTTACGCTTGTTTCCATTTTACGCGGGTTTCCATCTTAACGCGGGTTTCCATTTTACGCGCTTCCATATTACGCGGTTTTCCATTTTACGCTACGCGCTTCCATTTTTCCTTGGCCAGTCCACCATCCTTTTCCTCATATTCAACTTATTAATTTCTATCCATCTATTTTTATCATTATTCTATTCATTTATATACTGTAGTTATCTACTGCCGTCTCCTTTCTCTTAGGTCCACTTCACGTTACAAATACTTTTCTCTCTTCCCTTTTATATTCCTCTCTTTGCTCTCTTTCCATCCACTCGTTGCTCTTTACTTCTTTCTGCTACGGGTGAGCCTCATTTAGCTCCTCCTCTTCCTCTTTTTTTCAACACCTCTTCCTCCTTCCCTCCTACTTCTTCCTCAACCCTCTCAACCTCTTCTTTTTCATTTCTAACCTCTCCACCTCCCTCCCTCCACCTTCTGCAACTCTTCCTTCTTCTCCCACTCTTCCACCTCCTCCTTTATCATCGACATCACTGCCTCTGAGACACCATTCACCTCCACCCTCTCTTCTCCAACATCGTTTTCTCCTCTCTTCTCTCTCTTTCTCTTCGTCATTCTTCATCTCCTTGTCTTCTTCCCCGTTGTTATTCGCCTTCCATCATTCCCTGCCATCCTCGTCTTTCTCATCTCCCTCTCCTTTCTTCCTTTTCTTCCTCTCCTCTTTCATCTTCTTCACTCTCCTCTTCTCACTAAGGTTTCTGCCTCGCTATCTCTCTTCCTTTCTCTTTCTCCGTCGCCACTTCCCTCTTCTCATCCTTTTCTCTCTCTCTCTCTTCCTCTCTTTCTCTGTCGTCACTTCTCTCTTCTCATTTCTCTCTTTCTGTCGCCACTTCCCTCTTTCGATTCCAGTCTCTCTTTTTTTCTCTCTCCCTCTCCCTCCTCCATTTTCTGCCTGTCTGTCTGTTCCCCACTCTCATCTCCTATCGCCCACCCACCCCCTCCCCCTCCTTCCTTGCTTCTCCCCCTCCTCCCTCCCCCTCCCCCCCTCGTGTTCCTAGTCATCCTCGCTCTCGCTCCTCCTCTATACATCTATTCCTTCTCCTCTTATATCTGCATGCCGCCATGAAGACATTCTCTCCCTCCCTCCCTTCCTCCTCCTCCTCCTCTTCCTCCTTCCCTTCCTCATCTTCATTCTCCTCTTTCTTTGCTCTCCGCCTACTCCGCCGCCTCCTCCTCCCTCTCCTCTTCCTTCCCCCTCTTCTTCTTCTTCTTCTTCTTCGGTTCTGTGCCTCTTATCTTCGTTCCCCTGGAAGGGCTTCCAGTTGCTAAAACCAAAACCAAAACCACGACCACCACAACCACAACCAACATCCCTTGCTTCCACATCCGCATCTTCCCTTCCTCCTCCTCCTCCTCCTCCGACTTGTCCTCTCCGTCCCAACATTCTTTCCTCCTTTGTGTCCTCCCCCCTCCCCCCTCCACCCCTACACGCTCATAACCCCCCCTCCCCCCTTCCTCCAGCAGCGTGCGTTCCCTCCTCTTCCTCATCAAACTGCAACATAACTCTTCCTTCTTCTACAGCCAAGAGGCAGTTCTCCCTCCTTCTGCGTCTCCTCCTCCTCCACCTCCTCCTCTTCTTATTTCTGCTGCCCTTACTCCTCCTACTGGTCTTCCTGTTTCTAACCTCCTGCTGCTGCCACTACGGTTCCTACTGCTACTCCTGTTGTTATTTCTACTTCTCCTCCTCCTTTTCCTCCTCCTCCTTCTATATCTGCTACTCCCTACTCCCCTTCTGCTACTCTCTCCGCTACTATTGCAACTCCTACTTCCATTCCTCCTCCTACTCATGTCAATCCTATTGTTCTTCATTTTGCTCCTTCCACTCCTATTTCTCCTGTTACTGCTCATACGTCACTCCTGCTAATACTCCTCCTCTTCCTCTTCCTCCTTGTCTCTCTACACCTCCTCCTCCTTATTGTCCCTTTACTGCCCCTCCTCCTCTTCTTCCTTGTCCCTATACTCCTCCTCCTTGTCCATTTATTGTTCCTCCTTCTCCTTGTCCCTCTACTGCTCCTCCTCCTCCTCCTTGTCCATCTTTTGCTCCTCCTCCTCCTCTTCCTCCTAGTCCCTCTGCTCCTCCTCCTCCTCCTCCTTCTTGTCCCTCTGCTGCTGCTCCTCCTCCTCCTTGTCCCTCTGCTGCTCCTCCTCCTCCCTGTCCCTCTGTTGCTCCTCCTCCTCCTCCTTGTCCCTCTACTGCTCCTCCTCCTCCTCCTTGTCCCTCTGCTGCTGCTCCTCCTTCTCCCTCTACTGCTCCTTCTCCTTGTCCCTATACGTAGCTCCTCCTCCTTCTTGTCCCTATACGTAGCTCCTCCTCCTCCTTGTCCCTCTACTGCTTCTCCTCCTCCTTGTCCCTCTGCTGCTCCTCCTCCTCCTCCGCCTGAAACTTCTCGCCGTCCCTCTCCCTCCGTGCATCAGCCTCCGTTCCTCTACTTCCTCATCGTACTTCAGCGGACCACGCCCCTTCTGAGATGCTTCCCCCCCCCACCCCGGCCCCTCCTAGAGAAGTGAGGATCTCACGCCAAGAAGCGCCGCTCGGCTACGGCCGAAGCCGCCACCTTTGCCCCAGTGCTCTGACAGCCAGGGCAAGTGGCTGTCACCGGCACGCGTTCGGGAAGGGCCCATACACGGTTACGTCACCTTTGCCCTACGTGCCCGGGCAGCCAGCGTGCGGTGGCGGTCACCGGGGAACCGTCCGAGGATCGATCGAGTCCACACGGCGGTTACTGGGCGAGGGTGAAACGACTCGGGGCTTTAGGTCGGCGGCAGCCGGCGCGCCATCTTCTCGTCTTGTTGACTTCGAGATGGTCTTCTTTCAGGAGCGGAGCTCCGCGGGCGGATTGCCGTGTTTTGTATTTTCCACTGCTCTTTGAAATTTATGCAGAGAGAGAGAAAGAGAGAGAGAGAGAAAGAGAGAGAGAGAGGGGGGGGAGAGAGAGCGCCTCCAGTGAAAAGCCACCAACCCCCGAGATCTCAATGTGCTCGTCATGGCTTCTCTTCTCACCCCCACCCCCCTCTTCCTTTTCCTCTTCCTCTCCTCCTCGCTACTCCACCTTCATCCTCTACTTTAGGTAACTGTTTTTCTTCTTCCTACTCTTACTTCTCATTCCCCTCTTCCTCCTCCTCCTCACTCACTCTGTTCCTCCTCCTCCTCACTCTCCGTTCCTCCTCCTCCTCCTCTTCCTTCTCGCTCTCCCTGTTCCTCCTCCTCCTCTTCCTCGTTCTCGCTCTCCCTGTTCCTCCTCCTTCTCCTCCTACTCGCTCTCCATGTTCCTCCTCCTCTTTCTCAATATCTCTGTTGTTCTTCCTCCTCGCTCTCCACGTTCCTCCTCCTCCTCACTATCCCTGTTCTTCCTCCTCGCTCTCCCTGTTCCTCCTCCTCCTCCTCACTGTTTCTGTTCCTCCTCCTTCTCCCCCTTCTTCCTCCTCCTCGCTCTCCCTGCTCCTCCTCCTCCTCACTGTTTCTGTTCCTCCTCCTTCTCCCCCTTCCTCCTCCTCTTCCTCCTCGCTCTCCCTGCTCCTCCTCCTCCTCCTACTCGCTCTCCCTCCTCCTCCTCCTCCTCCTCGCTCTCGCTCTCCCTCTTCCTCCTCCTCCTCGCTCTCCCTCTTCCTCTCCCCCCCCCTCCACCTCTGCCCCATGTCCTCCTTTTTAGTCCCTCTACAATCTCACCCACCCCTCCCCCGTTCCCCCAGCGCCCACTCCTGCAGCACCTTCCGCCGGGGCCTCGTCCTCCTAAAGTTTGCCCTCGGCTTCCCACTCAAGACCTCCTCCTTCAGGCCCCTGGACCTCTGGTGCCTCAGACCCACTTCTTCAGGCTGTTCCTTGACCTAAGAACCTTCACCCTTCTTTCCTTGGACCCTCCTGCCCCACTCCCTCCATCCCTCCCTCTCTCTTTCCACTCTCCTTCTCTTTTCCTTGACCGCTGTGACTCGAACCCTTGAGTGTGACATTGCCTCCAAGGATAGGAGCGTTGGTTAATGTGAAAAATTGTAACACGCGCGCGCACACACACACACACACACACACACATACACACACACACACACACACACATATACACAAACGCGCGCTCTCTTTCCCCGACTTTAATACATTCTCGCTTTCCTTTTCTTTTTACATCCTTATACCCTTCCTTTCTCACGCTCTCTTTTTCTTTCTCACGCTCTCTTTCCCTTCCTCCTTCCCTCACACAGAGACACTCTCTTCTCCTCTCACTCTCTCTCAGTTTCCCCACACCTCTCTCTCTTTCTCTCATTTCCCGTTTTCTATATAACCCCTTATCTCAAACACTCTTTCCCCATATCTCACTCTCTCTCTCTCTCTCTCTCTCTCTCTCTCTCTCTCCTCTTGTACTCACTTTCTTCTCGAGTCCTCTCACACTCTCTAAATCATCTCATAGTTTCCCTTCTATCCGAAACCTGTTTCCAAAACTCTGCTCTCTCTCTCTCTCTCTTTTTAACTCGGCTCTCTTTCAAATACCTTGCTCTTTTTGAGAACCTATTCTTTCTTCGGAAATCCTGCTCTCTTTCCGGG
>NC_134779.1:55177008-55194508 GCF_046742065.1 Oratosquilla oratoria
AGAGTTGGAGTAACAACTCGCAGCATATCGATACCAAAATTATTTTAGTCCTGGGCGGGATTCGAACCCGGACCGCCGTAGTGGCGGCCGCGAACGCTACCACTGCGCCATCGGGTCGTGTGTGTGTTTATGTGTGTGTTTTAAGAAAAGCGCAGATTTGGTCTGACAAATTGTATTAAAGGTTATTATATTTTTGTTTAACTATGAATTTGCCATTTTTCTAATGATGTTCTCTTCTGGAGGGTGAGAATACAAGAGTTCTCCGCATTCGTCCGTAAATTTCGACGTTTCGTCCACACACAGACATTATCAGGAATAACTGTAACAGAAGTTGGAAATCCGGTAATAATGTAACATTACGATTTTGACTGTGGAATTAATCCTCAAAGTGGCGATGGCACCTTTGTATATTTGGTCCTGGCGAGTGACAGACGGTCTCATGCACGTAAGGTCGAAAATCCCTTGCCGACGGGATCAAGAATCAACCTTATTGACCTTATAAGCCCGAACGGGACAACTCTACAGTTTTCGTCCCCCACTGTCGCCGGTTGATTTTATTAATCAGAGAGGAACCCCCCACCAACCCCCACCCCCCGCCACGATCCCCACGCCCTGGTGTCGGTGGGGGGGAGGGGTTAAGGTCATATTGTTATGAAACACCTCCCCCACCCCCTCTCAACCCCCTACCCTACCCCTTCCCCCGTTCGCGTGCATATTCGGTCTTTGCAAATGCTTCCCTGCCGTGCTTGTGTCGATCCCGGGACACGCACACAGCGGCGGCCAAGACGGGGGGTGAGGGGATTGGGGGGAATGGGTTGGGGGGGTTCGGGGTGAGAAAGGGAGACCTCCCCCAGCCTCCCCTGCGTGCCACAAGACGGTTCCCCTATTGGACTTTTCGGCCTCGTTTGTGTTTATTTACCGGGGCACAGTGACACACTCCTCCCTTGCAGGAAGAAAGGGGTAGGGTCAGAAAAAAAAAAAATAATAATAATAATAATAATAATAATAATAATAATAATAATACACGGTTCAAGTTAACATCGGTACAGAGATGCACTGACAATATACAATTTGTTTAAATACTATAAGTAGTCTCATTTAAGTGCATCGTGTGCCGGGCGTTGTTGTTCGCGTATTATGGTGGCAATCTTTCCCTCGTGATTACTACTCACAGTGTGTGTGTGTGTGTGTGTGTGTGTGTGTGTGTGTGTGTGTGTGTGTGTGTGTGTGTGTGTGTGTGCGTGCGTGTGTGTGTGTTTGTATGTATGTATGTTGAGGAATATTCGTGTTTGGTCTTCAGGTTAAGTTAAATTTGACTTGAGGACTTTGGGGGAAGAAAATTTGTTAGATGGCTGTTCCTGGGAAAGTGGGAATCTTCATATAATTCGGTGTCGAATTCATGAGTAGGTGGTCGTGAGTTCGATTCCCGGGACCCACTGGGTGTTTTTTGCGTTGGTTTCCGACAGCCTTGGCCAGGCGAGGAAGCGAATCAAACACCGTCAAAAAAGAAGAAGAAGAAAAAAAAAAAAAAAAAACGACTTGTCGCACCTGCCAGGACTTAGCCCCACCATGGGTTTCTCACTTCCCACTTCGTGTAAGTGGGATGGTGAGTTGATTTTTTTTTCTCAAGAAAAATAATTCCCGATAAGATCACTGAACTTTCGATACACAAACCAACCAAATATTATTTTCGTTATAGCTATCATTATAATAATTATTATCATTACCATTATTATACATTCAAACCTTTGGACAAGCAATACAGTAAAGACGTAGCAAGCGACATGACAAAAAACAAAAACAAAAAATAAATACATAAACTAGTAAAAATTAAAATAAATGACAATAATAATAATAATTAAAAAAAAATCCTAATTGAGATATCTGCAAACGCGAGTTTCACTCACGAGACGCTTACCTGCGGCCGAAGCCGACAGTCACGGCCCTTGTGTACGGATAAGAAATTTGTTAACGATAACCAGCGCTTCTCTCCTCTGGGTGAACACAGAATCAAAGAGATGAATTCGTAAAGGAGAAATGTAAAGGTGGCGGCACATTAGGCTAGCATGCTACTTGCTTTGCTACTTCGTTTGAGTAGCAACGACTTGGGTTACAATAGTCTAAGACTTCAGCAAGAACGTCTCAACAGTGTGTCCAACTTTAGCGTAGGTTTAACTTCTCTCAGTTCGTCATTCGGCTTCTCACTATACGAGGCAAGAGTAATTTGACATTTAGAAATCTGAAAAAACAAGAGATCATAACCAAAGTCATTTCTACTCAAATTAAATAGCAAAAGCAAGTAGCATACTAGCGAGAAACTCCTAGCGTGCCGCCACCTTAAGGCAAGCAGCAGAACGGAAGGACAATAAAGCACGATATATATATATATATATATTTTTTTTTTTTCTTCTTTTTTTGCGAGTCTCTAGCCATAAATGCTGCGTGACTCTGGCCCTAAAGGATCCCATTAAATTATCGACTGCATAAAATGTGTAGCTTGGGTAAATGGCAGTCACTAGGAGATCCAACCAAGGGCTCACGAGGCAGAGCCGACCCCGAACAAGCCACACCTAAACGAGCGTCCACCCGGGAAACCAATTTCACCCACGTGACGTCACTAGAAAGGTGAAAAGTTCACCCTGGCGTAATGAGCTCAAAACGTCGAAATGCGTCATCCAAATTGGGACCGATGGTGATGATTCAGCCCATCAATTTCACCTATTCCAGACGTGGTGGAGCCTATATATGTACACACACACACACGCACACACACACACACACACACACACACACACACGTGTGTATATATATATATATATATATATATATATATATATAAACATATATATATATATATATTTAGAAATTGTTTTAGACAAATGAGACTCATATATATATATATATATATATATATATATATATGTGTGTGTGTGTGTGTGTGTGTGTGTGTGTGTGTGTATGTGTGTGTGTGTGTGTGTGTGTTTTGGGCAAAGTCTTTCTTGAAAACAATTCCTGTTGAATGCTAAAGCACAAGTGGCATCAATGATTTTAAGAGAACATTTCTCTAACTGTTAGAGAAATGTTCTCTTAAAATCATTGACGCCACTTGTGCTTTAGCACTTAATAGGAATATATATATATATATATATATATATACAAACACACACGTGTATGCATACACACACACACAAACGTGTATATACACACACACACACGTGTAACACACACGTGTATATATACACACACACACGTGTATATACACACACATACACATGTGTATACACACAATGTGTATATACACGCACACACACGTGTATATACACACAGTGTAAATATACACACACACATTATACATACATATATATATATATATATATATATATATATATATATATACATATACGTATAAATCAAACCAAGTAATTATGAAACCTGCAAGTATTGCATAACCAGCACCGTTCCACATTATTTATTTATTTTCGTGACAAAACACCCTCCCAAAAATACGACAAAATATATATATTTTCTTGAAGAAGAAAGAAAAAAAAAATCCACGAAGAATGATAAGGAAAAGGAACGGAAAGATTTAAGTCAACTTTCGAGATAGCGTTGCCAGTCAATATTTACACTCCAGCCCGGATAACACGCGGTCTGAGAGTTTATTAATTAACCCTGGGTTCAGACACTCCACTGGAGCGTTACTCGACTCTCTTTAACGTCGAGATGATCCTTCATATACCGTCTGACTTCAGGTGATTTGATTCAGTCCTGAAGCGTAAATCTATCTATACGCCAAGGAGATCTCTTCCCCCTTGTAAGGGGGTTTGCCAACTCAAAATACATGTCGTGAATGGATTGTGATCAAAGCCTTTAACAAGGGTGATTCAAACAAGGTCATCATATTAAAACAACAGGGCAGGACTCGCAGTAATGGTTATAAACTGGACAAATTTAGATTTAAAAAGGAAATAGGCAAGAATTGGCTTACTAATAGGGTGGTCGACGAATGGAATAAACTTAGTAACCATGTAGTAAGCGCTGAAACTATCAGTTGTTTTAAGAAACGATTAGACAACTTTATGGATGGGGATGTCAGGTGGTGATGGGTACGGAACTGCCTAGTGTAGGCCTTATGGTCTCTTGCAGTCTCCTTCATTCTTATGTTCTTATGGTACTCGCCCAGGCGACATAAGCCCCTCTATACCATTCAACACGTCATGGAAAACTTCATTAAACACAATCACGCACGCAAACAACACAACATACACTCCATAAAGGATTTGTGGGAAAACCACGTTCCGGCCGTGGCATTCCTTGGGGATACGGGACTGCTTGGACAGTCTAGGGCAGCGTGTCTCAACCTCAGGGTTCCGGGGAACCCTAAGGTTCCGCAAAAGGTCCCTAAGGGTTCCGCGAGAACAAGTGAGATGAGCTAATGCACTTTTGATTTCGTATTTAATTTCATATACGTAATATCATTACACGCACGACATATTCTTGGTTATTGTAATAGTCTAATATAGACATCATCCTATCTAAACCTATGATTACAATGAAAATAAAATGAGAAAGATGTGTATATATATATATATATATATATATATATATATATATATATATATATATATATATATATAATTTTTTTTTTTTTTTTTTTTTTTTTTTTTTTTTTTTTTTTTTTTTTTTCCCTCTCTCGCAGGGGTTCCTTGAGACATGCAATTTGTTTTAAAGGTTACGCAAGGGTAAAAAGGTTGAGAAACGCTGGTCTAGGGAACAACAACAACTCAAAACCCACGCATCCACTACCTTTGTTTCTCTTATATCTTAGCTCCTCCTGGATGACGGGCCAACGCTGGTCATGACAAAATTAAAATAAAATAAAAATAAATATGTGGACACAAACAGTCGGAGATTTCAAGAGATTGAGAACGACCACAGGAGCACAAATAACCAGGTGAGGAATGAAGCAAGAAAACATATAAAAAGTAAAGAAGGTTAATTGTAAGACAAGCAAAAGAACACCCAAAATTATTTCGGAAATATGTCCAAAAGATGTTAAGAAGAGTTAGTATACCAGAACTCAATGTGAATGGTAATAGCATGAAGGAAGAAAAAAAACCCGGAAGTTATTATACCAGAACCCAATGTGAATGGTGATAGTATAAAAAAAAAAAAAAAAAAAAAAAAAAAAAAAAAAAAAAAAAAAAAAGGAAGTACTGGCTAATGAGTTCAACAAAGTATTCATAGAAGCACCAGACGGAGATGTATCCAATATTCCAACAAGGCAAGTATCTGAAATGTCAAACGTGGATTTCTCATCAGCAAACATTAAAAAAAGACATTAAAACCATGAAAAAAAGAATAAATCACCTCGACTGAATGGATTGCATCCTAGGATAGTGAGGGAAGGAGTAGAGCAACTGGCAGGACTCCTCGAAGTATTATTTGAATAAAAAAATATATATATATATACATATATGAAATAATAATAATAATAATAAAATAAATACACAAAATATATATATATATATATATAAATCATTGGAAGGGAAAGATTTTTTTAAGAATACTACCGTAAGATTCTTACGATGGTATTCTTAAAAAAAGTCCTAATATAAATCTTTCCTTTTCCAAGAGTTTATACAAGATTTATATAAGGAAGGACTTTAATTTTAAGAATACCGATACAGTACTGGACGAACTCCCGATGAACTGGAGAACTGGAAATATTTAAACAAGGAAGCCATTGTGACCCTGGAAACTGCAGACCAATAAGTCTAACAAGTATTGTGAGTATACAGATAGAGTCGTTACTCCTCAAAGAGAAAACCATGACTCACATGAAATCAATTCAACTACTTACCAAGAAGCAGTTTGGATTCAAAGGATTACAAAGGCGGAGCATGCCGACAGGAGACCTTTTGGTCCATAGCTAGGTCGGATTCTTACCAGGTAGATCTACAGTTCTTCAACTAATTAAGGTATTGGGCAGATGGACTCAGATATTTGATGAAAAATGCTGTAGTGGACATAATTTACTACGATTTTATTAAAGTATTCGATAAGGTGCCACATCGGAGACTTTAAAAAAATACAGCATCGGAGAGAAGTGTTAAAAGTGGATCGGAGTTTTCGTGGAGTCCAGAAAGCAATGTGTAATAGTGTGGTTTAACGTCACAAACTCCCCCCTATCGGAAGGCTAGGACGGTGCCCCTCACAGAAGACTTTGTAGCGTGGAATTTAATTAAATGTGCCCTTGGTTCAACTTCGCCGATGGCAGGATTCGAACCGCCATCCCCTCGACCTTCGCCGCAAGTAACGACGCTCTAACCCGCTCAGGCAGCAAACCAAAAACAGCCAAAAAAAAATAGAACGGCATGATGTGAAAAGTGGTGTCCCTCAGGGGTTTGTGTTGGGACCATTATTGTTCATCCTTTATATCAATGATCTCCCCAAAATATTAAGAAATGGAAGTAAAATATACTTGTATGTAGATGACACAAAAATCTACAGGAAAATTGAAACCCAGGATGACATGAAGCTTCTTCAAGAGGATATAGACCATCTGAAGCAATGGTCGGATAAATGACCATTAATATTCCATCCAAAAATAAGTGTAAAATCATGCGTATTGGAAATTGTAGTGTAAAAAACGATGTATATAGCATGAATGAAAAGATGCCAGAATCAAGCTCCGAAAAGGATATATGGGTAATTATAGACAGCAAGCGACAGTTCTCAAACCATCTAGCAGAAAAAATTAAACAAAGCAATTAGAGTTGCAGGTCTCACCAGAGGAACCTTTGTTTCCTTGGATGAAGAAAATTTCAATTCACTAAATGTGGCGCTACTTAGACCATTTCCGAAGTATGGAAACCAAGTACAAGGACCATATTTACTGAAGGACATAGAAACTATAGAAGGAGTACAAATACTGGAAGACCATCAACCTGGATCAGCTGTAACACTTGGAAGTAGTGATGATCCTTTTTATGCTGGTTGACCCAAGATGTAATCTTCAAGTGGGACTTGGGGCCTTCAGGACATCTGCGCCAAGGTTATTTAATCGACTTCTCAGGAAAGGAATAATGTTGATACTTTCAAGAAGTTGAAAACGTACCTATTTAGTGACTGTTACACTCAAGACATGCAAATTAGTGAGTTTTATTGAGTGTAATAAATTATCAGAATGATGTTACACTCGTAAAGAGAGCAACCAAGTTGGTACCAAAACTGAAGTATTTAGTCTATGAAGAGAGATTGAAGAAAGTGAGATTACCCACAGTATTGTACAGACGGGCACGTGGTGGTATGATTGAAACACACAATATCTTAACAGGAATGTACGATCTGAAAGTATGTCGAAGATATTTTGGTATTATGGGAAAATGACAGAACCTGAGGACATCTTATGAAAATAGACAAGAACAGATCAAGGGTGAACAGAAGAAACAACTCATTTCGTAATATAGTAATAACTGGAATCCATTACCCCAGCAAATGACACTCAAAATCAGTTATTAAATCTGAGTGTAACCTGTATAAAGCATGGAGTAAAGAAGCTTTATTATATAATTATATAGATAAAATTCAACATAAAAATATTAATCAAACCTATACAACTGCCGCCACTTTCTCAGTTTAAAGTCCAGAGCTGGATACATAGGCTTGAGCTTAGCCTCTTCCAAAAGACTACTGTGAGGTACTGTGAGGTACTGTGAGATACTGTGAGTTACTGTGAGATACTGTGAGATAAACAGACACCCCCCATCACTGAACTGTTTGCACCAGCTGTCTGTGAGGCAGTACACAGAACCTTCTAGAATCTGTTCAGCACAGATGGTCGTGACAGTTGGGTAGGACTGAACCATCTGAGTTGTGGGAAATGAAACTTTCGGCCTCAGTGCGGAGTAGCTTAAGCTGGCGGCACACTAGGCTAGCATGCTACTTGCTTTTGCTACCTCGTTTGAGTAGAAACGACCTCGGTTACAAGAACATCTCAAACATGTGTCTAAGATTCGTATTCTAGGTTTAACTTATCTTAATTCGTCATTCAGCTTCTCACTAGATGACGCAAGAGTAGTTTGACATCTGGAAATTTGAAGAAAAAAATCGTAATCCAAGTCCTAAACGAAGTAGCAAAAGCAAGTAGCATGCTAGTGTGCCGCCACATTTCGTTTATGCTCTTCTAGCCATCTGGACAACCAGCTGTCATGCGTACATGTTGGTTTAAATATTTATATATTTCTATTCTATTATAAAAAGGGAATACATGGTAGTACAGTGGATAACGTGTCGAACTCGTAAGCAGGTGGTCGTGAGTTCGATCCCCGGGACCAACTGCGTGCTTCTTGCGTTGGTCCCCGACAGCCCTGGCCAAGCGGGGAGGCGACCCAAACATCGGGGGGGAAAAAAATCCTCTGCCAGTGGTTTCTCACTTACCACTTCGTAGGAGTGGGATGGTGAGAAAGGGCCATTTATGCACAAAAAGCTTACACGATATAGTATGACAGACGTGAATGAACATGTGAATATTTATGGAAATATATATATTTTTTCGGTGGTGGGGGGACCATCTTCATTACAACAATTGGATACTCTACATTTTTCTAAAGAGTGTATATACACTTCCCTAGCGATATTTTGAAGATTGTTATCATTCATCATCACAATTTAATTTTGCTAAACCTTTAATAAGTTTTAATGCACCCAATATTACGATAAGCAGGAAAAAGTGAGCATTTATGACATATGTAGACTGGCAGGAAGAGGGAAGACAACAGTTGTGTGTTATTTTGAAATTTTTGACGATATATTCTATCGAATCGCCCTTAAATATAAATAATTTCACCTTGGTTTTCGCTACACTGAATATTATAAGACCTGCCATTGATGTAATGACCCGTGTGTAAGAATCAGTACATCGGGAATAATTATAAACCTAATATTAATCATGCCCAAACAAGTATGGCAACAATTCGTTTACATGGTTCACACTTACCTTTGTTGATTTCTGGTATTTCTCCACGTCTAGGCGTTACTGGCACCTTCGAGAACACACTTCATAATATCACTCATTTTTTTTTCTTTGGCCAAAATCACTTAAAAACGGTTAAGTATCACATAATCACTCACAAAAATTAAACAAACTTTTGGCTCCCCTCTTCGGTCAAGTCGACTTCCGACCATCTTGCCAACTAGTTATCACTTCACACTAAATTCTATTTTTAATCTTTTGATATTTATATAAATTGTAAATATATAGAATTAGATTATAATAGTTGTTTTAAATTAAATTTTACTTCTATAAAGATGTATTACTTTTTCTGTGAAAGGCAAAGTCTACTATATACACTATATATCACCTCAAAGCGCAGTAGCATTGTATGATTGTTGGAAAAGTAGGTTTTTAGATAATGCACCGCTATAATACATCCAAATAATGCATACACGCAAATTGAAATTGATATTCTGCACATGTGAAAATAATGAGAAGACAGTATAGGGGTAATATGAATACAAACCTTATTGACAATTACTATTTTCTTATCGATTGCCATTTTAATTTCATTCGAGTTGCCACCAAGCGAATATATTCCGCTGATTTTTTAGCATTAATTTCTCTTGGTTTTCTGCACTGGTTTTTGAATAGCGTAAAGGGTTAATAAAATGAAAATTATAGATGATGCAAATTTTAAATATAATATTGTGCTAGCCTTATCTAAAGCTATGGTAACTTTTTGTTGATTAATTACTGTACATGCAAACAGTTTTGAAATAAAATGTAACCTCGTTATATATATTTATATTATTAGTGCATTTGTTTTAACAAATATTTAGGGCTATTTGCTTCATTCATAGTAATCATGACATTTTACACTCGGGACGGATGGAAAAGACTGGTATCACTGAGTAGAATTGAAGAACTTTGGATTTTCCCCTATTTATTAGTATTTGAGCTCATATTACCCCTATATTTCTTCTCTTTATTCTAATTTGGGCAGTATATTAAATTCAATTTACGTGTTAGTATCTCTGGAGTGCATTATAAGCTATGCATCATCCTTAAATCTTTAATTCCAATTTTGCTACTGCTGTTGCACAAAATTGTAACCTTGACGTTAAGAAATCTTCACTTTTCAGAGAAAAAAGTAATTACATATATTTATAAAATTAGACCATATTTACAAAAATATTATAATTATAATCAATTTAAAAACTGTTACTGAATTATTATATATTCTTATAATCAATATATTTAAAAGAAATAAATAGAATGTAGTGTGAACTGATAAATAGTTCACAAGATGACCGACCGTTGGTTGGCCCCGCGCAGGAAAGTTTATATTTTCTGTTTTTGTGAGTGATTTTGTGATACTTAACCGGCCATTGGTGGCTTTTTCAAAGGAAAAAATAAGTGATACTATTAAATATGGTCTCGAAAGAGTTAGCAGCGAGAAGGAGGTGGAGAAGGTAAGTGTGAATTATGCAATCGAACATTACCCAAATGTTTGAGTAAATTCAAAATTGGGTAGACAGTTGACATAAATATTAGTTTTTAATTATTTCCTATGCACTGATTCTTATACACTTGTCATCTTATGAATGGCAGACTTTATAAATTTCACTGTAGCGAAGATCATGGTGAAATGAATAAGATATGACTGCGATTTGACAGTAAATTGAAAACAAAATTAAAAATCCTAGACACAACTGCCGTCTTCCCATTTCCTGCCAAAGCCTTTGAATGTACAAATGCCATATCTATACATTTTTTTATTTGTGTTGAGCATTCCCAGTATTGGATACTCAAAAGATATTATGGTGTTTATTGTCTTTCCAGTGTAATGTTCAATGACCATGACAATCTTATCATTGGAGAAACTGGTGATATCCAAATATTATGATGAACAATAGAGTTGTAATATCTTGGGGGAGGGGGTGTGGGGGAATTATAGGCTCCCCCAAAAAATACATATATAGTATACACATTTATTCACATTCTTTGATTCAAATCGGGAGTCATGCAAGCGTCTTGCATCAATAATGATTACGTATATATATATATATATATATATATATATATATATATATATATATATATATATATATATATGTATATATATATATATATAACATTTGCCAACTCCAATACCCCCAACATATATACGAGCTAGTCGCAAAATGTTTGTATTAGTTATTTAAAAAGTCTAGTATGATATACCGCTGTTGTTGAAATTGTGGCCTGTTAGCTGTTATTCGATAACTGACAGTAGTTAGTCGGTTTATGATAATGGTGTGAATGAATAATACGAGTGAGAAAGAGAGAGAGAGAGAGAGAATGGGGGAGAGGGGCTTACTAGTTCCTCCAGGGCTGTCGATGTAATCCTGTATGTAATGTGATTGGAATTACGCGAGCAATTTTTTTCCAAAGTTGGGTAGGTTGATAACCGTGACAGTCTTTTAACTTAAGGAGAACTAAAGAAACACTCACACTATGGAAACTTTAGCCCCATCGTAGCGAGGTCGTGGCAGGTTTCAGGAGTTTTTGAACAAACACCAAACTCAAAAATTGAGTCAGCGGTCGATCAGGTCGGATATTTGGACGGGTCGGTTACGGGACGCCTTTGCCGTCTTACGACGACCATTATGCACTGGACGTGTCGCAGTCCGCGTCATGCGGAGACCGAGGCACGTCATGCGGCATCATGCGGCGATCGTGCCCCAAGGCCCAGTATCATTTTGAACAGCGTCATATCAATCCTCAGGTAGTTCTTGTAGGCTGGGGGTATCCTCAGAGGCAAGTTCCTGTAGTAGGTTCTCATAAAGTCTAAACTTCACCTACGGAGAAGCCACGGTCGTACTCACAGTCTAGGTTCCTTCTTCTGCCTCCTTCTGCGTTCCTTCAGCAGCTTGCAGATGGTGATGTCAGTGTCCAGGTTGTCCTTGTCGATTAACAATAGCCTCAAGTAGTTGTAGGGTTTGCTGGCGATTGTATAGGACTGTATGGGCCACTGTATATGTTGACGCGTCGGTAACTGAAGGAAATATGTGGCAAAGGGCGCGGGTACAACAATTTTATTTATCCACTTGGTGGCCCATTGTGACTGCGTCGGGGACCTGCATGACGGGGTCGTTGTCATGCACAGCCGGTATTGCGTCCATGTGTGGCGCCAGTCGGAAGCATGGTCGCCGTCCGGTCGTCACGATTCGGCGCCTGACGGCTGTTGTGGCTGTGATGCTAGGTCACCATCTGACCCCGTCCAGTCGCCGTCAGACGCCATCTGGATGTCGCTGTTGACCTCCAAGGACCCACGGAACCCCCTACGTCGGCGCAATAAAACCCGTCTAGAATGTGTGAGTTCGGCGTCATCCATACTTGTTCGCGCTAGATTGTCCACAATGATAGAGGGACTGGTAAACCACATTCTTCAAATGAAGTAACAATCTGTTGTTAAGGAGCTGGTTGTTGTTAATGAGACTACCCAAAGTCAGGCTACATCAATTGCTCCCCTTACAATATGACACCGATTACCGGAATGCCAGATTTACACAATACCCTGCAGCAACCAACCACTCTGCCATACCTTTTCAAGCAGCACTAACTAAACCCTGGGTGAGGGAAAAAAAAAAATATATATATATATATATATATGAGAGAGTGATAGGTGGGGAAGGGTAAACGAAGATGGGCTAAGAATACATTTATTGTTCTTACGTTTCGGTTATTATATATATATACATATATATACTTATATATGTGTATATATATATATATATATATATATATATATATATATATATATATATTTTGGAAGGAGGCCATTTATGATGCAGCTGTTGACTTCAACAACGCGCATATATATATATATATATATATATATATATATATATATATATATATATATATATATATACAGTATATATACTGTATAATAGTAATGACAATAATTGTCTAATTAACAAGTAAAACATGACATAACGTGCGACAGCGGCGCAAGCTTGTCGCTGGTAAACTACAGCTACCCCCATCCCCTGTCGAATCTGTTCATTCGCTCCGGCCATCCGCCACAGCTCAGCTGGTACAATCCCGTTCCATCTGACTCCTGCACCTGTACTAGGCAGATTCTAGAAGCTGGTGTAGTGGCATCACTCAACTGCCAACTTAGTGGTCCGAGTTCGAGCCCCATTTAGAGGTGAAAAGTATTACAACACTGCAAGCCGGCATTCCAGCTCTGGTGGTCAAGAAGTTGTGTGTGTGTGTATGTAAAGTCACAGCAATACCCATACGTTGGGCTAAGTATGAGCTCTGAGCTCATCCGGGAGGGTATTTTTGTCGATCACGAGTCCAACATGTGATCCAAGACCGTGGTGAATTTCGCGCGCACACACACAGTTCGCAACTGTAGCTATAGCGGTCCGAGTTTGAATCCTGCCCAGGGCTAAAATAATTTCAGTATCGCTGCTCTGCGGGTCGTTACTCCAGCTCTCGTGGGCGGGGAGGTGGGGTGTGTGTGCGTGTAAGGTCACAGCAGTACCCATAGATCGGTCATATATGAGCTCTGAGCTCTCTTCCTGGAGGGTAATAGCTGTCAATCACGAGTCCAACACGTGATCCAAGACAATGGTGAATCACACACAAATACAAAAGTTCCTGAAGACACAAAATGCGTAAAGAACAGCGAGGCCCGATGGGATCTCAGATTAGATATCCGAAGAATGTAGAGAACAACTGGTGGGTAAGAATGATGAGCTAATTGCGTGTTCATTAGAAGAAGGGAAAGCGTTGAGAGACTGGGAAAAAGGCGAGCGTGGCACCAATTTATGAATGAAGAAATGTAGATAACTGGTGAATATGAATAATGAGCTAATTGCATGTTCATTAGAAGAAGGGAAAGCGCCGAGAGATTGGGAAAAGGTCAATGTGGCACAAATTTATCAATAAGGAAATAAGGAGGAATTCTGTATTTATATTATTATGAAACCAGGTTCTTGAGATGGGTCAAATGTATGAAGGAATTGTGAAAGATGTATGATATACGGAGGAGATGAATATACTGGCATATAACCAATTTGCCATCAAGAAAGAGATGTCATGAGTTACAAACGTGTTGACTTTTAGTTCGGGAACAATCGATGTGCTACAATAAGGCGATGGGTGGGTAGACTGTGAATACCTGGAGTTGGAGGAAGCTTTCGGCAAAGTATCTCTTAAAAGATTAATATAGAAATTGGAGTATATACGAGGAGTTAAAGGGAGCACGCTGGAATAGGCGAAGGATTTCCTGGAGGACGGATTAATGAGGACGGTTGTGAAGAATAGGGTATCAGATGGGAGGGAAGTGATTAGTGGAGTCCCACAGAGCTCGGTGCTGGCACCAGTTATGTTCCTGATCTACGTTAATGATGCGATGGAAAAGGAAAGAGAAGTTATATTAATCTATTTGCTGGTGATACCAAGATTATGAGGATAGTGAGGGGTGAGAAGGATTGGAAGGTGATTCAGGAAGATTTGGAAAGGGACAAAAATGAACTTCATTACAATGAAAGGTAAAGCGTTGTATAACTTGGAAGTACTGATCATGGAAAAAAATGTCACCAAGAAAACTGTATCAAGAATGTTACAAAGAGATCAAATGATGATCATAAGAGTAGGATTTCAGTAGATGGACAAGGAAATTACTTAAAAAAAAAAAAATGAAAGCTTGATTCGCCCCAAGCTCAGTAGGCTGCAACAGCGTGTCCCCTATAAGACAAAAAGATATAGGAGGGAGACAGAACACAAAGAACAACAGATCTCAGCATAGGAAAACCTAACTAAACTGGAATTGCCAACATTGGAAGAGAGAGGGAAGAAGTATTGATATGATTGCAGTTCTCGGGGTGGAAATACATACATATACCAAGGCTTTTTCCCCCTTACAAGGGAGGTAGCCAAAAAGGAAAAGGCATAAAATCATTCCCACCCATTCCATCCCTGAATACACTCCACTCCCCTCCACCCTTCCTCTTATCTTAGCACCTCCTGGATGACGGGTCATCCCTGCACCTTGTCCACTGCCCTGGGTCAGAAGCAGTGTCGCAAGACACAGCACATCCACAGCAAGGCCGTGGATGTGCTGTGTCTTGTGGAAATGATCGAGAAAAAAGACCTCTTAGTGTGGGGCGGGAGAAGAACGAGAAGATACAGGAAGAAACGGAAGAATCGAATACGTTGGATAGATATAAAAAAGAGAAACTTTTCCGTGCAAATCCACCGACTCGTACAACAACAGGAAAGGAAACTCGGACAACATAAAGCCAACGTAGAGCCAGCTTTGACGTGGGAGCACAGGAACGGGACACTGTGAGCATGGTTCTTATAGCTCTTAGGTATTACAATTAGGTAAACACGCATGTACACACACACACACACACACACACACACACACACACACAAACGCGCGCGCTTTCACCCGCAAGCGTAGACATGTGCAACTCCTACACATGGTATTATTCAATGAAATCACTAAACTTATTAAATGCTGTTTTGAATCCAATTGGGATTTATTGCATAATAATAATGATAATAATAATAATAATAATAATAATAATGATGATGATAATAATAAACTTTGGTGAAACGTAAGCACCCACATTACGAAGAGGAAGAAGAAGAAAGAAAAAATAACAAAATAAATAAATAAAAAATCGGGATTTAACGTAACCCGAGAATGGTGAGGAGTTCAACGTGAGTGGAGAAGGGAGCTTCCGCCAGGTTAAAATAAACGGTCTTTTCATGCGAGAAGGTGTGTGTGTGGGGGGGGGGGGAGGGTGGCGACGGAAGAAGCCCAGGTACAGTCTCCCAAGACCCAAGGGGCGACAGGGGGGCGGGGGTGGGGTGGTGTGGGGGGCGGCGACACGCGCCGACTGGTGGCTGTGACGTAGCACTCGCAAAAACGTCGCCAAGGAACGGAGCACAGAAATAGGCGGCAAGTGGACGGGTGGAGAGGAGGGGAGAGGAGACTGTCGGGATGGGGATAGGGGAAGTGTTGGAGTTGGGAGGGAGGGTAGGGGGTGTTGGGGATGGGGAGGGGGGTACTAGGTTGGGAGAAGAGGTAGGGGGGTTGGGATGGGGAGAGGGAAAGTGTTGGGGTTGGGAGGAACAATAGGGGGGTGGGGAGAGTGGGTAAAGGAATTGGGAGGGAGAGTAGGGGAGGTTGGGGACAGGGGTTATTGGGTTGGGGGAGGGGAAGTTTTTGGGGGGAAACGAGAGGTGTAAAGGATGGGAGAACGGTGTAGTGGGGATGGTCAGGAAGGGGAGAATGGGAATGATGAAGATGGGAGGAAGAATAAGGGGTGTTGGGGATGTAGAGAGGGGGGGAAGGGAAGTGTTGGGGATGGGAGGGAGAATGGGAGAGGACGTGTTGGAGATATTAGGGAGAATAGGAGGTGTTACAGATGGGGGAGGGTAGAGGGGGGGAAGGAAGAAGCAGCAACTACACAAGAAATATAAAGATGAACAACACTGGTACCACCAGCATTACCACCAGCAGCAGCCAATATAACACCAGCAACATCAACAACATCTGGAGCACTGACACCAGCGACAGGAGTTACACCAGTGCCTGTTTAGGGATCACCAGCAGCACCAGTAACACCAGCAAGAGCATCGGTAGCACCAGTGTCAAGGACACCAGTGACGTCAGTACCACCAGCAGCCCTAGTAACACCAGCAGGATCACCAGTACTAACACCAACGTCAGTGCTAACAACACCAGTTCTAGCACCAGCATTAACACCAGTATCAGCACCAGCAACACCAGTACTCGCACCAGCATCACCATCAGCCCCGGTAACACCAGCACCAGCAACACCAGGACTAGCATCAGCATCAGCCACAGTAACGCCAGCACCAGCAACACCAGTACTACCATCATCATCAGCCACAGTAACGCCAGCACCAGCAACACCAGTACTACCATCATCATCAGCCCCAGTAACGCCAGCACCAGCAACACCAGGACTAGCATCAGGATCGGCCCCAGTAACGCCAGCACAAGCAACACCAGTACTAGTATCAGTATCAGCCCCAGTAACGCCAGCATCAGTACTATCATTAGCCTCAGTAGCATGGACACCAACAAGGCTCTCGCAACACCATTAACACCAGCACCAAGTGTGGGGTGCCCGCGTAGCGCACAGCTCAACTAATAGCGTTACAAATGACAAATGTTTGTTTATTGACTTAAACATCCATAACATGAGATCATGAATGGACGCCGCCTACTCCGATTTCGTTAAATTAGGCTTCCCCGCCTTGATGCTACAACATAAACAAACCCAAACGCTATAAAACGTTGCCTCAGTAATGTTATCATTGGTAAACGTTTGTTTGTTTACATTGCAATAATAGGAGAGTGTGAATGAAGCGCCGATACCTCCGTCAACCTCACCTTCAATACCACGATTTCGTATTGTAAACAAACAGGTAACTGTCAATATATATATCGTAATAATG
>NC_134779.1:55204508-55217008 GCF_046742065.1 Oratosquilla oratoria
CAACAACCAGAATAAAAAGATAAAGAGGCGACCGGAGAAGGTATTAAGGAATATGCTATATCTCTCCTTTCACTTCTTCCTGGTCATCTTTTTTTTTCTACTTCTTCTACTTCTACTTTTACTTTTTCTTCCATTTCTGCTTCTTCTTTTTCTTCTTTGGCTTCGTCTTATTATTCTACTTCTTGTTGTTTATCTTTTTCTTCCTCTTCCTCTTGTTTTTCTTCTACTTCATTTTCTACTTTTTCATCCTCGGCTTCTTTGGTTCTATTTTTTTTTCTTCCTCCTCCTTTTCTGTTTCTTCTACTACTACTTCTACTTCTTTTTCTTCTCTTACTTCTTTTTGTTGTTATTCTTCCTCTTCCTCTTCTCTTTCTTCTACTCTGATACTCCTACTCCTTTTCCTTATTCTCCTATTTATTTTTATTTTTCTTCTTTTATTTGTTCTTCTTCCTCCTCCTTTTCTGTTTCTTCTACTTCTAATACTTCCTTTTCTTCTTTTGGTTTTTCTTCTTTTTCCGCTGATACTACCGTTACTTCTTCTTATTCCGTCTTCGTTTTCCTTGTCTTCGTCTTTTACGATTTCTAGTCCCGAAAGCTTTTTCTTCTTCTTCTTCTTCTTCTTCTTCTTCTTCCTCTTCTTCTTCTTCTTCTTCTTCTTCTTCTTCTTCTTCTCTTTCTTCTTCTTTTTTTTTTTTTTTTTTTTTTTTTGCAGTAGAGCCTAAATTCCCTATCACCAGTGCTTACCTTTGACCCTAATGACCCACCAGCTGTGGTGCCCCGAGAGCTCTTACATTGTTCTACCTGTGTACTCTCTTTTACATATTTTCCAAACAAGGAATTACAATTGCTAATAAGATAATTTTAATCACATCATTTTTCCAAATGATTACCCCTGATGCATTTATAATTTATATGCCATTTAAAGCTATTTATGTTATAGAGGAGTAGGGTAAGGGTGAGGGGTGGGGGGGAAACATTCTGGTGGGGGGAATCTTTGTATTATTATTATTATTTTATTTATTATTCTATTTATTATTTTATTTCTTTATTTTAGTGAAATGTCACGCCTAGGTATTCAGACCATTTCGGGAGATTGGGACAGATTGATGAAGACGATAGGATACATTTCGTTGTTGGATCTTTCTTATGTACAATATATAGAGTATGTACAATATGTACACGACACATGGTACTTGTGATACAAATAAGGTATACAGTATATACACGATACACACTTGCAATATGTATAAAGTATACAATTTATACAATATATGCTTTACATTTAATATATACATCATATGCAACATATGCACGATGCACAGTACTTACAATATATATATATATATATATATATATATATATATACATATAATGTCTATACATGTATATATATATATATATATATATATATATACATGTATACATACATATATATATACATATATATATATATATATATACATATATATATATATATATATATAGGTATGTATGGCAAGAATGGTATAGATAAAGTCCAGGAAGGAGACTCTGTCGAAACGTTAGAGAATAAAGTACTTCTGCTCCTTCCTTGACTTTACCTATACCACTCCTGCAATACATTTGTCTTTTCTCTTGTCAAATGTATAAGTATAAAATATAATATATATATATATATATATATATATATATGTATATATATATATATATATATATATATATATATATATAAGGTATACAATAATACACTAAATCTAATATATACCTTATATGCAATATATACACAATATACAGTACTTGCAGTGTATGTAAGGTATACCCTTTATACAATATGTACACTGCATTCAACACATACATTACATGCAATAAATACAATATGCGTAATATATGCATAATGTTTACAATGTATATAATACACATATTGTGTACAACATATACAATTTTTTTTATTTTTTCTTATTTTTTTTTTTTTAACCTCAGCAACAGTAGATGACATACTTCAACAACCCTGAAGTATCCTAGGTCAGGTTCGATTGTTCCCAGATGCAGTCGTGGCCTTGTGGGTAACAGGCTTGTCCCACGTTCCGCCACGGCAGAGCGAGTGGGAGCTGACACTGTAGCCTAGTTAGTGATTAAAGTATCCAGAAGAGGCGAAGAGGAATGATTCAGATTAATGCTCCGAACTGCAGTGCTGATTTTAGCCTTCACCGGCAGTACATAATCCGTATATTTCGACTACTATCTGTAGTGCTCTTCTTCACCATTCTGCTGAAGAGGACTAGTTTTTATTTATTTATCATAGTTTTTATTTATTATATCATATTTTTTATTTATTAATCATATTTTTTATTCATTATTTCATTATTATTATGATTTTTTTCGCATCCAACCTAGATATGGACCAAAAGGTCTCCTGTCGGCATGCTCCGCCTTTGTAAATCCTTTGTAGGTAGTAGTCGAAATATACGGACCTCCTGTACTTCTGATATTATTTTTCCGATAGTGGGTTTCAAGTGTACATTTACAAATGTGTTATAACAAACACTAAGTTTCCCATAATTCTTTGTGTTGTAATACTGCCCCCTCCCCCTTTTCCTCCCCCTAGACCTGAATTCCTCCTCCTCCTCCTCCTCCTCCTCCTCCTCCTCCCTCACCTCCAACCTCAATGCACATGTCTCAAATGGAAATTAAAATAAAGAAAATAAAGGGCTACATAATTGAAATCAGTAGAATATCAAGATAAGAGTATACTGTATATAACCAAACCAATATAACAAATATCAGGGAGACATCCCATAGAATAGTATGTGTTAAGAAAAAATCTATCAAATCATGTTATAAATAAGATAGAATACAGTTGAATAAAATGAAACACAAGAAATTCAACAAGATAAAGTATTATTGAATAGAAATTAAGTAAAACTAAATAGATTAAGATGTAAAGTGAAATAATACAATATCAAGTTAAACTATAGGAAATAAAAAAGGAAAATAAATGATGAAGAAGTAATGAGAAAGGAGGTAGTGAGTGCAAAGGGATAAATTTCTTTGTTATTTTTAAAACCTTTGGATTCTTATGGAGGGAAACGATAATTCCCTCCACGAAAAATAAAATAAAATGAAATAAAATAAAGCAGTGTCTTACAAAGTCAATCATTTTAACTTCTAAAATACTGAATAACTACAGAATTAGAGATATGATATACAAAGTCATATATATGTAAATTGATAAATGAATAAACACGTGCACACACACACACACACACGGTCCGGGTTCGAATCCTGCCCAGGCCTGAAATAATTTCAATATCACTGCGCCTCGAGTCGTTACTCCAACTCTCGTGGGCGGGGAGTTGGGTGTGTGTGTGCATGTAGGGTCACAGCATTACCCATAGATCGGTCATACGAGCTCTGAGCTCTCTTACGGAAGGGAAATAGCTGTCGATCACGAGTCCAACACGTGATCCAAAGACCATGGTGAATGACACACACACACACAACTCGTGGCGCAGTTGGTAGAGTTCCCGGCTGCCACTACGGAAGTCCAGGTTCGAATCCTGCCCAGGGCTGCAATAATCTCAGTATCGCTGCGCTTCGAGTCGTTACTCCAACTCTCGTGGGCGGGGAGTTGGGTGTGTGCGTGTAAGGTCACAGCATTACCCGTATATCGGTCATATACAAGCTCTGAGCTCTCTTCCGGGAGGGAAATAGCTGTCGATCACGAGTCCAACACGTGATCCAAAGACCATGTTGATTCACACACACAACACACACACACACATACACACACACCTTCACACACACACACACACACACACACACACTCACACACACACAAACATACACAGTGTTTACACATGAATGGAAAAGTAAATAAGCAAATAAGATATCGAGCCGTTATTAAGAACTCCATTAAATGGGGTGTTAAAACTCATCCCATTTTAGCAAATTGCCACAATTGATATAAATTGGCAGCCAATCGTATTAGTAGCGATTGAATATCAGTAAAAGTCCAATTACATCCATCACAGGTGGGTGATGACACGTTTGGAGTATTTGCATCTGTTCCATTGATGATTGATTCATGGCAATCGTCAACGAAAAGAAGAACATGCGAGGAAGAGAACTTTGTTCTTTTTATGTTCAAAAGTACGATTCCATTCAGTCGAACGAGTACGACATTTTTCCCTCCTCCTTCTTTCTCCTCCCCCTCCCTCCCCGCGCGATGCCGGCCCCGCCGCGTGCGCTCCGGCCAGACGTACGATACGGACTAAATGAGTTATTTTCAATTGAGTTTTTATTTCGCACCGAGATAAATGCTCCACGTCAGGTGTTCCATCCTCAGGGATACTTTCGCGTTATTGTTCTGGTTCATACAGGACGGTTTTCATCAGTTTTGGGACGATTTTTTTCGTGAATATTTGATAGAAATCAAGGGAAATACTCTAGGAGGTATTATTTTAAGGTGGGTTGTTCATGGCTAAAATATTATATCCCTTATAAGGGAAGAAGCCAAGTCAGGGGCATGTAACTGTTTCCACCCTTTTGACTCCCACACCTCCCATCTCCTCATGGATGACGGGTCATCCCTGCATCCGAAGTGTATATATACATATATATATATATATATATGTTTGTGTGTGTGTGTGAGTGTTTTCTATGCCTTTTTCTTTTTGGCTACCCCCCATGTAGGGGGAAAAAGCCTTTGGTATATGTATGTATATTGAGAATCAATATATGTACATATGGTGAATTATATCAAATGTCAATCTATGGAAAAATACATTGAAAATCAGTATATATATAAAAAATATGCAGTGCGACGTGGGGAGGGGGCGTACCAACTCTTTCAAGTCGGGCGCGGAGCCGCGCACCACATCCTACACTAGGGAAGCGTTGCCATAGACACATCACAAAGACTCCTCCAGTTCAGCACGATCACTTTTTTTTTTCTTTTTTTCTTTTTTTTTTCTGGCACCCCCCCCCCCTCCCCTTCTCCCGTTCCCCTTTCCCCCTCTTATCACCTTCACAGGTTTGTCCGATTTGACCTCAGGTGAAATATTTACCTTTATTGTCCATTGTATGTCTGGGAAGGGCACCGTGTTTTATAGATTGCGTGTATAAGTTGTAGATTGCATAGGCATCTATTTATCTACTTATTAATGTCACTGCTTTAGTAGTTTAGTCTTAAGATTCATTGTTCCTATCCTCTAATTGAAACCCTCAAATACCCCCCTAATAGGGAGGGAATTCCTCCCCCCCTTGAAGAAAACTACCCCTTACTGCATCGCGTTCTTCACACAACAGCAAGCTAAATCACACACGGTAAATACTATGCATCACGGAATGCTGTGTAACTATATCATACGCGACTCGATGGCGCGGTGGTAGGGTTCCCGACCGCCACTACGCTTGTCCGGGTTCAAATCCCGCCCAGGGCTGAGATAATTTTAGTATCGTTGCGTTGCGAGTCGGTACTCCAACTCTCGTGGACGGGGAGTTGGGTGTGTGTGTGTGTGTGCGTGTAAGGTCACAGCATTACTCGTAGGTTGGTCATATATGAGCTCTGAGCTCTCTTCCGGGAGGGAAATAACTGTCGATCACGAGTCAACACGTGATCCATAACCAAGGTGAATCACACACATGTCACGCATGTACATAGTTTACTTGAAGCTAGGTATGATAACTGGAGAGTACGAATAGACGGGACCTCACGAACGTTGCTCCTTTCATGTATAACATAATTACGTAAATACGCACACATAGGCAAGGGAAAAGAAAGGCCTGGGAGTGGTCACAAAGTTAATTATCAATATATATAATATATATATATATATATATATATATATATATATATATGTATATAAATATATATATATATATATTATTTTTTTTTTTTTTTTTTTTTTTTTTTTTTTTTTTTGACAGATATCGGGGCACATGGGTTTTTCACTTCCCGGACGGAAACACAGGCTGGAAGCAAAATCAGAGTCCCTGTTCTAGCCCAGACTGAAATATGCAGCATTGGTTTTCTCCCTGTACTAAAAGAAGGATGTAAGTTAGATAGAGAGATTACAAAGAACAATCAAAACGGTTCTCAAGCAAACAGATATATCGCGTAAAATCCTCAGCTATGCTTGCCCTCTGGTATCAAAGAACGGAAACACAATTCTGTCCCATAATGCACCAGAACCAACTCGTATATATTTTTCCATTATTGTATTAATACAATTTCTTCTTAATGATATCCTTGGATCTGCAAAGAATTTTTTGTATGAAAACACCGAAATCCAACGAAAAAGTTAATTTGTTATATAGCGTGGGTCAAGTTCGTGCGTCCGCAAGGCGAAAACTATTTTACCAAAAGAGTAGTCAGCGAATGGAATAGTCTTAGTAACCATGTAGTGAGCGCTGAAACTATCAGTTGTTTTGAGAGAAAACTAGATAACTATGGATGGGGATGACAGGTGGTAATGGACATGGAACTCTTTAGTGTAGGCCTCATGGTCTCTTGCAGTCTCCTCATGTCTTGGGCCGGATAGTCTCCAGCTGCATTCCAGCAGCTGTAGCTCCCTTTTGCTGCAGTTGCTCTCAATCAACAGGTGTGTTTCGCTGCCTGTGATTGATCGCGGCTGAGGTACTTCCTCTTCTTCTTCTTCTTCCTCTTCTTGTCCTCCTCCTTCTCCTCCTTCTCTTGGGAGGAGAAATGCGTCATCATAGGTATATATCATTTTGATATACATCCCCCCGACGCTGTCCTTCATATTGTGAGGCGCAAAAAAAAAAAAAAAAAAAAGGCGGTATTGCTTATTTTATTCTGGTAACAGCCAATTTCATTTATCTTCGCGGCATCACCCCCACCACCCCCACCACCACCGCCCTCTTCATTAGACCTTTCGTAATGACCCTCCGAATGAGGTCATTGACTACATAAGTTTTAAGCAGTCTGTAGCCCACTTTAAGGGGGCTTTAATGATACCTCTACGGACCTGAGTCACGCGATATTTTTTTATGATTGAAGACTACAGTCTACAGGCCAAAAATAATGCAGATCAATTGTATACGTCTTTTCTTTTATTTATTTTATTTTATTTTTATTATTATTTTTTTAATTTCCCATTCTCTCACTGGCCACCGATATCGCCCTCCCCCCCCAAAAAAAAAAAAAATAGAAACGATGGTTAATAGTGACGAAATACTTATGTATCTTTCGTCTCAATGTTTGACTTCACACTGGGCCATTATTCCTCCGACCTCCAAATCATTGGCTGTACCGCCTACCTCCAGAACTTTTTCCGCCGTGAAATCACTATGGCAAACTTTTGTTTTCTCAAACACAAATTCATAGAATGTCATTTGATATGACGGAGGAAAATTATTTTCCTCCAGCAGATCAGATTCATTTTCTGCAAATCTGCTCCAAAAGTCGAAGGAAAAATAGCCCAGTGTGATACCGTCTTTACCTCCCGAAAGTTCTGTTCAGCCTCGGCTGACCTCGTAAAAAAAAAAAAAAAAAAAAAAAAAAAATCAGTTGTGTTAGAGTTCAAGGTGTTATTACGTTATTGGTAACCAGCGCTTCTATCCTTGAGGGATGATACTGCACCTAACATGTGGAATCATAGATTTGGTCATGAAAGAAATATCCGATTATTCACGAGGGCAGTAAAAGTCTGTGCGATAGCCCAATGGTTACCGTGTCGAACTCAAGAGCAGGTGGTCGTGAGTACGATTCCCGGGAGCCGTTGCGTGCTTCTTGCGTTGGTTCCCGAGACCCCTGGCCAGGCGGGAGGGCGACCCAAACGTCGGCCTTGAAAGTAAAAAAATAAAATAAATAAATAAATAAAGTTTCTCACTTTTATGGGAGAGGGAGCGTGATTTTTTTTTTTTTTTTTTTTTTTTTTTTTTAGTAGGAGAGGGACCGTGAATATATATGAGACTACTTCCACTCACATTATATGATACGTAACTCTGGTCCTTAGGGGTGTCATTAAAGTAGGATAGGTTTTTTTCAGTAAAGGTAGAATTTATTTCTCTTCTGAGTACTAGTGACCTCCGTCATTTGCGAACACACACACACACCCGCACCCCCTTGACCTTGCGTGCTAGGCTTTCCTATCCACCCAGGAAACGAAACCCCCTTCACTGGGGATCGACACACCCCGCTTGGGGTATCCCGGTGAAGGAGACGAGCCGACCTCGCCTCAGCCATCGAGGGCACAGAAGTAAGCGTAGCGCTTTTATTGGTCGCCCCGTTTTTTATTGCCCCGTTTCCCACTCTCCTTATCTTGCTCCATCGAGCCCCTAAGAGTGCCGCACCTCCCGTTGGAGGTCGTAACTACGCTGATAATGTGGGGAGGGAGCCGATCGAACACGCGTTTACAAGGGAGAGGCGCGCCGACGGAGACTCTTTGGTCCGTAACGAGGCCACGGGGCCGCTGCCCGTAAATATGGGGGGATGAATGGGTAAATAAGTGAGTATGGGGATACATGAGTAGATAAGGATGGTGATGGGTATATCATGTGTAAACAAATGGGTGGATAAATGGAAAGATAATTTGTAACTGAAAATTGGCCTAGGCGGTCATGGGGAAGGTGAAGAAGGTAAGGAGACTACGACAGGAGGCGCTGAGTAGCTGCGGCCAAAACCGTCTCCTTTGCCCTATTATGCTGGGAATCGGAGAGAAGCGCGGGATTCGAACCCACAACTAAACGAATGCGAGATCAGCGCGCTTCCGATGATGCCGCCGATCGTAAGCCCAGCACGTGATCCAATACCATGGCTGTGAATCACAGCAGACAGTGTCGAGGCACTTGTCTGCCTGACTGTACACGAAATGTCAATCATTTCGCGGGGTTTTCTCTGTGGACTGTTGGTATGCAAGCTTTGTGTTTTTTTTTGTTTTGTTTTTTTTTTTGCTTTCCACATTTTGTGTGGTTATGTATTTATCTTTCATATATTCATATGTTTACTTATTTTATTTTTAGTTTTAGTTTTTTTCTTTATGTATCCTTATTCTATTTTAATTGATTTACCTGCTTTATTTTGACTCGTTTATTTGCCTTTCTTTTACCTTATTTTCATCCGGACATGTTATGGACCAAGAGGTCTCCGGGCACCATACGTTGCCAACCCAACACACTTTTAATCGTCGAACGGTATTTGTCATCTGTAGAGAAAAGAAACAAGGCGAAACGTTTTTGGTCAATCGCGAACGTTTAATGAGATCTCGGAATCACGCTATCGGTCCTGTCAACGTTTTTTTTTTTTTTTTTTTTTTTTTTCCAAGAGCAGACGAGTAGCTTCCTCCGGCAGCCTAAGGGGTCTCGGCCGATTGTGGTCCCTCATGTGAACGATGGTCACACCTCTTCTGAGTGAAATCGTTTGGCCTAGAATAAAGGGGGTCACGTGTTGAGGTGGAGACACAGTTTGTATAACAAATGGAGCAGCCAAGAACTCGAACTACAAACACACACACACACACACACACACACACACACACACACACACGTACATATGTATATATATATATAATATATATATATATATATATATATATATATATATATATATATATATATATGGACAAGTATTTTAGACAAATTATTTGGATGATGGAGAACGTAAACACAGGGGAAGGCACAGAACCCTAAACACTCTTAACGTTTCATTAGCTTAGAACTCTCTGAATAAGTTCAAAGCAAATGAAACGTCAGAGTGTTTAGGGTTCCGTGCCTTCACCTGTGTTTATGTTCTCCATCATCCAAATCATATATATATGTATATATATATATACACACACACATATACATATATATATATATATATATATATATATATATATATACACACACATATATATATATAAATGTATATATATATGTATATACATATATATATGTACATGAACTTTCTAATCGTCGGTTACACACTAGTCATTGAACAATTGGGTTGGAAAGGACGGGTCAAGACGGGTCCGGGTAGAACTCAAATTCTTTAAACCGGAAGGTTCCGCGCCTTTGGATATATATATATATATATATATATATATATATATATACATATATATATATATTATATATATATATATATATATATATATATATATATATATATATTATTCCTCTTAGCCCAGAGTATTTTTCAGGTTTAAAAAAGTCCGGACTCCACTTTTTCAATTTTTTTGGAACGGTAGCAATACAGCCAGAATACTTATTTATTTCATTCTATTTCATTTATCATCATTGTATATATATACATATATATATATATATATATATTTTTATATATATACAGATATATATATATATATAGATAGATATGTATAGATATATATATATATATTTATATATATATATATGTATATATTTATATATATATATATATATATATATATATGTCTTATGTGTATATATGCATATGTATATATATATATATATATATATATATATATATATAAGTGTTCCCTTTTTCAAAATTCCTCTGAAAGACCTGAGTGACAAAAGCCAGACTATCATTCTTGAAATCTTACTGGTCCTGGTATTTCGGTTTTTTCAGTAATAAATTCTCCCGTGCCAATAATCTCATGGAATTTGCAGCAGTACATAAATACTGAACGAGAAAACAAATAGGCTGTCTTTTTTATTTTTATTGATACTATAATTATTATTTATGTTATTGTTATTGGTGTTATATTATTATTATAGTATTGTTAATATATTATTGTTATTATTGGTGTTATATTATTATATCATTATTAATATATAACTATTATTATTATATAGATGATGTTGGGATTGCATGAGGTGGAATGGGCGGGGGGATGGGGGCTGAGGTAGTATATGTGAGCAAAATTCGACGCAGCCCGAAAGGATGTCTCCCCGTCCTCTCCTTTTATGCAATGGGGGGACGGAGAGGGGGGGGGGGTCGCCGATTTAATGAAGCGGCCTTGCTGTGGATGTGCTGTGTCTTGCGACACTGCTTCTGACCCAGGGCAGTGGACAAGGTGCAGGGATGACCCGTCATCCAGGAGGTGCTCAGATGAGAGGGAGGGTGGAGGGGTGTGGAGTGTATTCAGGGATGGAATGTGTGGAAATGATTTTATGCCTTTCCCTTTTTGGCTACCTCCCTTGTAAGGGGGAAAAAGCCTTGGTATATGTATGTATTATTATCATCATTATCGTTATTATCATTATTGTTATATTTTTCCTCAAAATTCTTCTTCAAAACCTTGGTACTAGACCAGAGCACATTTCTTTAAGGTTAATCTTTTGGTCCGGGGATTTTGAAGTCTATTTCTCCCGAACCAGTGAACGTGTATACAGAGACACTGAAGACATTAATAGGCAAGTAGAAACGTCCGTCCTATGACTTACGGCAACCCTTCCGGTTGGGTGGAGTTTTGTGTGTCACGCTCAGGAAAAAAAACACATAAAAATGGAGGAGACAGCAAGGGACTATAAGGCCTACACTAGGCAGTTCCATGACCCTTACAATCTGTCATTCCTATCCATAAAGATATCTCGTTATATCTTAAAACAACCCAATATTTCAGCGTCTACTACTTCATGGTTACAAATTCTATTCCAATCGTTAACCAATCTGTTGGTCAATCATTTCTTGCCTATTTCCTTCTTAAACTTAAATTTGTCCAATTCAAACTCATTGCCACGAGTCTTGCGTTGCTGTCTAAGTATGATGACCTTGCCGGGGCACCAACCTTGCAAAAATCCCTTGACCCATTTGGAAATCAATATTGGATGACCGCAGAGATTGTCGAACCAACCCGGATGCCAGGAATTCTGGAAATTTGTATCAACATAAATGGGGCGGCTGGAACCTGGAACTGAGTTGTCTCAGCAAGATCAAGACACAAGCAAGCAAAAAAAAAAAAAAAAAAAAAAAAAAAAAAATAAAAATTATATATATATATATATATATATATATATATATATATGCATGCGTTGTTAAAATCAACAGCTGAGATAGCATTATTCTGTTTATAGAATTTCTTTTCTATGTTACGCACCAATGTGCGGTCGTCTGGATGCAGATTTTTGAGTAGAGTACTGAAGTCCATGGTATTTTCTCTAGACGTCTTTCGGCCTTAACTGGCCATCTTCAGGAGGTGTTGACTGGTCAAACTGTTGACAAAGAGTGACTCGGTTTGGTCGTATGATGGTATATATCGGCGGAGAGCGGAGAGCTGAAACGTCCGCCCGCCAATCAGCGCGCGGGATGTATCCCCTGCCTTCTGGCCGGTAACGACGTTTCAGGCTGCTGCTGGATATTGATAGCGGGTTTTTTTATTGTAAATTAGCACCACTTCTGTCATCTTGAGTCTTCTGGTGTCGTTATTTCTTTCAGTGATGGTGGTGGTGCCTGCCTCTTGAGTGCGAGTCCATGCTCGTACAGGTAGTGTCTTATTATGGCGCCGTCCTGCAGATGTGCTGAAATTCTCTTTGAGTGTTGTAGTGGTGACGCCAATGTACCGGGAATTTAGGCGACTGCAGTCACCACTGGA
>NC_134779.1:55222008-55232008 GCF_046742065.1 Oratosquilla oratoria
TCTGTCTTTTAGTCTTTATCTGCCTGCCCTTTAGTCTGTATCTGCCTGCCTGTTTCTTAGCCTTTATCTGCCTGTCCTTTAGTCTGTATCTGCCTGTCTTTTAGTCTTTATCTGCCTGTCCTTTAGTCTTTATCTGCCAGTTTCCCTTTCCTTTAGTGTGTCTGCCTACCAGCCTGCCTGCCTGCCTGCCTGCCCTTTAATCTCTCTCTACCTGCCTGCCTGTCTGCCTACCTGCCTGCCTCACTCTATGAGTCTTTGTCCTACCCAAGGACAGCACAAAGCAACACTCGCTGCACGTGTGAAGCAGTACTTCAAAGAAGCGCTGGAATACAAGACGAAAATACTCGAGGAAATGGTGGACGATGTGTCTGTCACACCTTTTCTTGTGACAAATAACAATAAATAACAGGAGTAAACTTCCCAGCGAGGCGCTGGAATGTGGCACACTTCGAAGATACGAAGTTCATTATTGGATAAACACCCGAACAGAAATGATGTATGTAATGGCCGTCAATATATATATATATATATATATATATATATATATATATATATATATATATATATGTATATATATAATATATATATGTATTAGACGTTTGTTTACTTTCTGCGTCAACCTTTGGTCATTTGTTTTATTATTCTATTGTTTCTGTGATCTCATTTATGGACCAAAAAGTTTCTTGTAGATCATTATAAATTTATTGAAAATAATCTAAGAAGTGGGCAACCGCTTCTCACCTATGAAAGATAAATAAATAATAGAAACAACCTGGCAAACTGACAGACGCACAGTACAATCACACACACACACATACACACGCGCGCGGTTGGTAGAGTCCCAGACTGTCAGTACGGCGGTGCCGGCGGTACCTGGTTCGAATCCTTTCCAGGGCTGAAATTATTTCAGTATCGCTGCGCCTCGAGTCGTTACTCCAACTCTAGTGGGCGGGGAGTTGGGTGTGTGTGTGCGTGTAAGGCTCACAGCATTACCCATCGATCGGTCATACGAGCTCTGAGCTCTCTTCTGGGAGGGAAATAGCTGTCGATCACGAGTCCAACACGTGATCCAAAGACCATGGTGAATCACACATACACACGCACGCACACACACACACACACACACACACACACACACACACACACACACACACACACACACACACACACACACACACACACACACAAGCACAACTGCAGAAAACAAAGACACTACAGAAATGAAGAAACTACAAAACACACAGATACACGCATCCTGTGACGCAACTATAGTACGGCGGGAAGTCCTATTGCATAGTACATTTTATCACCACGACTTTAAGGGCCATTTACATCGTCAAACTGTTGTCAAACCCGGTTTGTCAAACAAGTGTTTGAAGTGATGTTTGACCATGTGAATGGGACATTTGGTTGTCAAACACGTTTGACAAACGTGTTTGAGAACCAAATGCCCCATTCACACGGTCAAACATCACTTCAAACACTTGTTTGACAAACTGGGTTTGACCATGTAAATGGCCCTTTACGTCTACAATTGGGCTGTGGATTAGGCTGCAGCCTGTCTACTCTCGGAGGGGGGGGGGTTCCTCGGAGATGAATACAATCATCTGACGGCAACAAATGAAAAGACACGGGAAGTGAGGAACAAAGAGACCAGTTGCCGGGTGCCACTGGTGATCGAACCTGGACACACACACACACACACGCACGCATACACACACACACACACACACACACACACACACGCACGCATACACACACACACACACACACACACACACACGACTCGTGGCGCGGTTGGTAGAGTCCCCGGCTGTCACTACGGCGGTCCGGGTTTGTATCCCGCCCAGGGCTGAAATAATTTCAGTATCGCTGCACTGCGGGTTGTTACTCCAACTCTCGTTGGCGGGGAGTTAGGTGTGTGTGTGTGTGTGCGTGTAAGATCACAATATTACCCATAGATCGGTCATATGAGCTCTGAGCTCTCATCCGGGAGGTTAATAACTGTCGATCATGAGTCCAACACGTGATCCAAGACCATGGTGAATCACACACACACACACACACACACACACACACACACACACACACACACACACACACACACACACACACAGCTGTAGATTACGAATGCAGCACGTGATCTAACAGTGATGAATCACACATAGTTGCACCTGCAGACATGTAAACCACACAATTCTTTACACACTCCCGATACACACACATACATACGGAAACATGCATATACACACTAACACAAATATATGCGCGCGTATATGCACACCCACACCCACGCGCGTGCATATATATATATATATATATATATCTATATATGTCTATATATATATATATATATCTATATATATATATACAGAATAGGAAACACAGGAGTCTTAGTCTTGAGTTTAATCCTGACTAGTTTCGCAAGTATGCTTTGAAAAAGCATACCTGCGAAACTAGTCAGGAATAAACTCAAGACTAAGACTCCTGTGTTTCCTATTCCGCTTACATCAACCTGTCAGAATGTCTCAATATATATATATATATATACATGTGTGTGTGATTCACCATGGTCTTGGATCACGTATTGGACTCGTGATTGACAGCTATTTCCCTCCCGGAAGAGAGCTCAGAGCTCGTATACAGTGTATGACCGATCTAGGGGTAATGTTGTGACCTTACACGCACACACACAACCAACACGAGAGTTGGAGTAACGACTCACAGCGCAGCGATACTGAAATTATTTCAACCCTGGGCGTGATTCGAACCCGGACCGCAGCAGTGTGTGTGTGTGCGTTCGTGCGCGTGTGTACTTATATGTATATATATATATATATATATATATATATATATATATATATATGTATATATATATATATATATATTTATATATGTATGTATATACGTACACATACCTAATTAAGTCACTAGAAATTAAGCGAGGAGCTGACACAAGGAAACTCTTAGTGGTCACCGATTATTGTCCCCTATTTCCCTTTGTGAGGTGACCTATTCTTGTACAGACCTTGACCGTATGGGCAACCAGGCGTCTTGGATGCAACAATAAGATTCCTTCTGAGCCGGTCACTTCCCCGAACTGGTCCATGTGACGTCATTTGATAGTATGGCCACCCCTCTTATAAGGGGGAAAAGGCCTTTTAATGTATATATATGTATATATATATATATATATATATATATATATATATATATATATATATATGTATGTATTTGACAAAGACGGTTAGGTTAGTGCGATCTCTTCAGGTAGGGGAAGGGACCCATCGGAGATGAAATCTTTTTTCCTCCGCCTTCCACAACACGTGCACCTTCGATCACAGCAGGAAGCAATGCAACACTGTCTGCGTAGGGAGACACAGCACTCGCATACCCAACAGTGCATCATCATTATTATTATTATTACTATTATTATTATTATCATTATTATTATCATCATCATCATCATTATCATCAATCATTGTTGTTGTTATTATTAGTAGCGTTATTATTATCATTATTATGATTGTTATTATTATTATTATTGTTGTTATTATCATTATTATTATTTTTATTTTCATTATTATTATTCTAATTGTTATTATCATTATTATTATAATTATTATTGTTATTATTATCATTATTATCTTTATAATTATTTTGGTCATAAAGGGCTACTGCAGGACCACCGGCCTATCCTTTGGAGGGACGATACAGCCTCTGTAGCGGCTTAATTATCCGCCATAGATATCCGGCTTGGTAACGGGATATAGTGGCGTCATCGGAAGCGTGCATGTCTCGCATTCGCTTAGTCGTGGGTTCGAATCCCGCTTTCGTCTCCGATTCCCATCAGGGATTGTTAGCTGACCCCACCGGTCCCCATAGTGGATAAAGGGGCAAAGATGACGGCTTCGGCCGCAGTTACTCAGCGCACCCTGGCGTAGAAAGCTCCTCACCACCTACGGGCGAGGTGGAAGGGTGCGTTAGGTTTCTGTATAAACAAGATGTAAATAAACAAATAAAATAAATTAATAATAAACATAATAAATAATAAAAATGATAAATAATAAAGATGATAAATAATGAAATGATAGATAAAAAATTATAGATAAACATGATAAACATAAACATATAAATAAATGCGTAAGTAAATAAAAAATGATAATTAGATAAGCAAGAAACGGACAAACACATGAGCATATGAAAATAAATAAATAAATAAATAAATTTATTAACTGATAAATAAAATTATAAAATCTACCATAGACTCTTATCACACTGAGGGGCCTGAGGACCCCCCCCCCCTCCCCATCGGCGCCTGAAGCACAAAAGCACAAGGAGAAAGCACAAAAGCGTGCTGCTGCATCACAGAACGAAATGCTTCAGCACAAGAACACAATGCTGCAGCACATAGACTCATGTTGCACCACACGAACGCAGTACTGCAGCACAAACACGCTGTGCTGCAGCACAAGAAAGCTGTGCTGCAGCACAAGAACACAATGCTGAAGCATATAGACGCAATGATCCACCACACGAACGCAACACTGCAGCACAAATTTAGAAGGGAAGAATATGCTGCAGCACAAGAACGCTGTGCTGCAGCACAAGAAGGCGATACTGCAGCACCAGAATCTAGTGCTGCATCGCAGGAACGTAACACTGCATGACAAAAGCACAGTCAATGAGGCGCAAGATGAAATAATTGAAACACAAAATTGCACCGCCGCAGCACTAGAGCCCAGTATGACTCGTAGCAATGCATAGAGGTCTTCAGCAGCCACTGACTGTAACATCTAAACACGCATAGCGATATTAAAAACACACAAAAAACACAGGAAATACGGAAACAAAATAGAAATATAAAACACCTAATAACCAAAAAATAAAGAATAAATAAAGAATAAAAAAAAAACCCAAGGATATAAAACACAAAATAAACACAATAAAAACCGAAAGAAAAAACATGAAAAAAACAAACCCAGAATCATTAAAAAAAAAAAAAAAAAACAGCAAACACAACAACGCTAAACACCGTTGTGTACTACACGTGACCACGATGAACTTTCTTTATATATATATATATGTGTGTGTGTGTGTGTGTGTGTGTGTGTGTGTGTGTGTGTGTGTGTGTGTGTGTGAGGAGCGCACGCCAGGAGGCGCGTAGTTGCGGCCGAAGCCGTCACCTTTGCCCTACGCGCTTATACTGTTGGGCCAGGTAACATCCATTGCTGGGAATTGGATAGGAGTTCGGGATTCGAACTTACAACTAAGCGAATGCGAACCACTATTCCTACAACACTGATAAAAACCCCCACTAGTAATACAACAATTACTGTGTACGTTACACACACACACACACGGAGACGCTACACACAATCAAAATAGATGAGGAAAATAATTACAACATAATAATAATAAATAATTATCACCGGTTGTAGGAATGGATAAGGCACTGAATTCTCTCTCTCTACACACACACACACACACACACACACACACACACACACACACACACACACACACACACACACGGAGACGCTACACACAATCAACATAGATGAGGAAAACAACAATGAATATATCTATCACCGGCTGTAGGAATGGATCAGGCACTGAACTCTCTCTACACACACACACACACACACACACACACACACACACACACACACACACGCACGCACACATACGGAGACGCTACACACAATCAACATAGATGAGGAAAATAATTACAACAATGAATATATCTATCACCGGCTGTAGGAAGGGATCAGGCACTGAACTCTCTACACACACACACACACACACACACACACACACACACACACACACACACACACACACACACACACGGAGACTCTACACGTAAATAAAACAGATGAGGGAAATAACTACAACACGCGCTACATCGAAGTATTTTATAAAGCAAAGCTGCCCTACGCTCGGAAACGCTACAGTGCCCATCCGCCACTACACAACACATTTCTATCTATTTCAATTTTATTTTTCTATTTCTTATTTATTTTCCGCACCGAACACCATATCACAACCCCGAACTAAAACAATACGCTACAGCTACATAGTCTACATGTGTTCCTCTTCACAAGTTGAAAAATAGAGACAAAACACACGTACATACACACACGCACATATACATACACGCACACACATGGATTGACGGCGCAGTTGCACCGTTCGCAACAGCTAATCTAGCGATCCGAGCTCGATTCCCGTCCAGGGTTGAAATAATTTCAGCATCGCTGCACTGTGAACCGGTAGTTTAACTCTCGTGGGCAAGAGGTTTTGTGTGTGTGTGTGTGTGTGTGTTTGTGTTTGTGTGTGTGTGTAAGGTCACAACATTACCCAGAGATCGGGCATTCATTAAATCTGAGCTCTCATCCCAGAGTCCAGCACGTGATCCAAGACCATAGTGAAACATACACAAACTCACAAGCAATGGGGCTCAAAGCTCGCGCCAGGAGGCACTTAACGGCCGGTGAATCCGTCACCTTTGCCTTACGTGGTCGAACAGCCTAGTGGGAAACAGGACTCGAACTGAATTCCATGGTGTGCTCAATCACCACAATGTTACATAAATTAAATGTATTACGTGAGTTTACATACATTATCTAATATTTCTCTGTCGTACGTGGTCAGCATTTTTCTTTATAGTCTAAGATACATAGAGTCAGACATTGGAGTACATAGTCTATTATAGAATTATTATTATTCATTATTATCTTATTATTATTTATATTATCATAATTTCTATTTTATTTTAGTTATTTTATTTGACTTTATTATTTCATTATTATTTATATTATTATAATTTCTATTTTTTTAGTTGTTATTTGAATTTATTTTTTATCATATATATATATATATATATATATATATATATATATATATATATATATATATATATATATACACACATATATATATATATATATATAATATATTATATATATATTTTTTTTTTTTTTTTTTTTATCTATTTTTGCATCCGACCTAGCTATGGACCAAAAGGTCTCCTGTCGACATGCTCCGCCATTGTAACAACTAGAGGAGGTACCCGGCGGTATCCGGGTGACAGTCCTTCAGATATTACTCCTGAGGGAACCCGAACCCGGGTATTCTTGGGTTATACATCATTTTGGGGTGTATGTGGGCCTCCGGTCCAAATTTGGGACATGTCCGTATAGAAATGGCGACTTTACCTCAGAACAAACAACAAACAATATTCCGTGTCTCTTGTAGATACTAAACTTTTTTGTTTCTCTTTGAACTGTATTTGACCAACACTGACACCTATGCATTTAGTTGATTTATTTTAGTTATTATTATTTATATTATAATTTTTATTTATTTGTTTATTTATCATTATCATAATTATTTTTTCGCATCCGACCTAGTTATGGACCGAAAGGTCTCCTGTCGACATGCTCCTCCTTTGTAATCCTTTGTAAAAGCAGTGAAGAGCTTTGCCTGAAATAGTCACCTTTGCCCTTTGTACTCAGATAGCCAGAGCAAGTGGCAGGCACCGGTAACCGTTGGGGGTCAAACCCTGGACCCCTCTAACTTACGAGTCGAGTTCGGGTCCCACCGCACCACACCTGTGGATAGTGTCATCAGCTGTAGCACAAATGACATGAAGGGACCAGCACAAGAAAGAACATAGTAGAGTAGCGCACACACACTGTACTGCATGTAATGTCTCAGACACATTATAATACATGTAAAGTTGCATGTACATGTGCAATTGCATGTACACGGTGCAACACATGGTCTGGTACATAAACATTGTGTTGTACATTTGTTGAACAGTGTGATGTATGTGATGTTGCAGACACTAGTGCAAATCGTGTTGCTTAGACAACGAGTAATACACGTGATGTTACATGAAACTGTAACACATTTTACACAGACGTAGCATAACACGTGTGATGTTGCAGTGGAATATTTGCGATGTTGCATAAGCATAGTGTAATGCGTTCAGTGTTGCATATGCAGTGTAGTGAATAGTATGTTACACAGACGCTTGTAATGTTGCATGGCTACGAAATACTACACATCTCAACCATTTAAGTAATAAATATTGCACAAGGCATAAGGCTGAAGCACCTGCATACGTTCATATATGCATATACACATACATACATACATACATACATACATACATACGTGCATACACACATGCATATATACATGTATACGTTCATGCATACATATATACATACATCCATACATGCATATTTTCATTCATACATACATATGCATACATATTGAGTCAAACAATCTGGAGCATGGACATGCATATTGCATAATGCAACAATCTGAGGCATGTGCATGAACACTGCAAAAGGCAACACCCTGAGGCATCTACATACACGCTGAATAATGCAACAATCTAAGTTATCTAGCTAAACACTGTACAGGCAGCTGCCCGAGGCGCGGACCTCCCCATTCAATAATGCAACAATCGGAGACATCTTCTTACTCATTGCAGAAGACGACAATCTGAGTTACCAGACTAAATATTACACACAAAACCGTCTGAAGCATCGGCATACACGTTAAACAATACAACAATCCGAGATATCTACTTGTGCATGCACACTGCATAAGGAAATAGTGCGTGGCATCCTTTAAACAAGGCAGCAATCTGGGACATCTACAGTTGACAGTGCAGCTAGAGACACTGGCATAGACTTTGAGTAATACAACAAAATTGAGATATGTACGTACACATTGCATAAGGCAATGCTGTAACTTATGTACATCAACATTATATAAAGCAACACCCAAAGGTATATGTGCAGCCTATTGTATAAGCTTTTGTTGTTTTTTGCGTCAACAAACTACAGTAATCGGATGTTAAGACTTCAGTACAAAGTACAAGAAAATTATGGACTACAACAAATACAGTACCCAAAAAATACACAAATCTTAGGTGATGTAGACCATAAAATACAAGAAAATAATAGGTTACGGTAGATTCAACATACAATATAGAAATATTTGTCACTTTAGCACAAAGTACAACAAAAATGGTAGTCTACAACATATAGAAAACACATAACAAATCGCGAATATTAAGCGGTTTAACACAACGAGAACATGATGGACTACAGTAAATACAAAACACATAACAGAACGCAGATATTAAGCGGTTTAACACAACGAGAAAATGATGGACATCAAATACAGATACACAACAAAGAACGCTGAGCCTATGTGAACAGAATACATCAGGGAGATGAGACTACTGCAAATACAATACACATAAGATTCACCCCACTACAACATATACAACCGCAGAACGCGTTTAGAAATGAACTGATGCACTACAGTAAAAGTAATACAATTATACAACATGCCACTATGCATTGCAACCTGCCATAGAGACAATGACCACAGAGAGAAAGGACACACGTACATGCGTGCACACACACACACACACACACACACACACACACACACACACACACACACACACACACACACACACACACACAGAGAGAGAGAGAGAGAGAGAGAGAGAGAGAGAGAGAGAGAGAGAGAGAGACGGGATCCTATGAGCACATCTCCAGTCCCGTATACTATAACTAGGGAAATGCAATTAGGTAAACGCGCTCGCCCGCACACACACACAGCTACATGGGACAGAACATTACACAACAAGCATACTAGATGACAGTAGTACACACCACAACACGCGAGTACATGCTTCATCCAACAATTATTATCCAAACTCTAGCATACACACACACAGGCACATACACATACTCGTGGCGCTGTGGTTAGAGTTCTCGCCTGCCACTACGGCGGTCCGGGTTCGACTCCCGCCCAGAACTGAAATAATTTCAGTATCGCTGCGCTGCTGGGTGTTACTCCAACTCTCGTGGGCGGGGAGTTGGGTGTGTGTGCGTGTAAGGTCACAATATTACCCCTAGATCGGCCATACGAGCTCTGAGCTCTCATCCGGGAGGTTAATAGC
>NC_134779.1:55237008-55284508 GCF_046742065.1 Oratosquilla oratoria
ATACACACGCAGTGGTAGAGTTCCCGGCCACCACTACGGCGGTCTGGGTTCGAATCTCGCCCAGGGCTGAAATAAAATCAGTATCGCTGCGGTGCGAGTCGTTACTCCAACTCTCGTGAGTGTGTGTGTGTGCGTGTAAGGTCACATCATTACCCATAGATCGGTCATATATGAGCTCTGAGCTCTCTTCCGGGAGGAAAATAGCTGTCGATTACGAGTCCAACACGTGATCCAAGATCATGGTGAATCACACACACACACACACACACACACACACACACACACACACACACACACACACACACACACACACGAGCGCGTGCGCGCACACCTATTGTAATATATATCCACACACTGCAGTGTATAATGTTACATATACACCTTCTTGCAAACATACAGCACGCGCACGCGCGCGCAAGTGCACGAACAATAAATATTGTGTACAGGCACACATGTACGCGCGTGTAAATATACGCACACAGTAGACAGCGCATCAGAAAAACGCACACTGTACACAGCTCACCAAAAGCCCCCACGCACACATATATACACACGTACACACACACAGACACGGAGACACGAACCAGCATGCAAACTCACGCATATAATCACCTGCATACACGAACACACGAATAGCCGGCGAGGATATAAACACGAACAAACATGCACACACACGCGGTGACATGCAAGGACGTACACGCGCGTGTACACACACACACACACGTGCACATGGATATAAAGCACACAGATACACATACACACACACGCACACAGACACACACAAACGTGCGGTAAAGGGATATATAGAGACGGGACCCTATGAGCACAGACCTAACGTCATACGGTATTAGGTTGAAACAACTATGTAAATGAATACACAAACGCGAGTGTGCACACACACGCGCGCACGCATACACACACACATACACGAAAACGCACACACACACACACACACACATACACGAAAACGCACACACACACACACACACACACACACACACACACACACACACACACACACACACACGTTCATACGGGTGCATACATGCAAAAAAAAGTCAAACACACCTGCTCTGGAGTACACCCGAATGCAAATATATTCAAACACGCGCGAGCGAACATACACACACAGATATAAACGCACACGTACGGAAATGCACACAGAGGATAGGGCACATATACACACGCATGCACGCACGCACGCACAAGTACACATAGGACCGCATACACAATTTAACACAAAAATCAACAAAAATATATATACATGCTCACATACATACACACACTCATATACTTATACATACACACGTACACTCACACATACATACACATACACTTACGCATACACGCACACGCACAAGTACACATAGGACTGCATACACAATTTAACACAAAAGTCACCACAAAGATACATACATGCACACATACGTACACACTCATACACTCACACATACACACATACACACGTATATACACATACACTCACGCATACACGTACATGCACACGCACACACGTACACTAGATCGTGCGCGCGCGTTCACACTTTTATGATACGCCAACAAATATAAAAAGTGCAGCACGCTGTGGGGCACACAGACACAGCATATCACAGCACAGCGCAGCACAGAATATAACCTATTTTAACACAAGACTGACACCACGCAGCACAACGTTGTATAATACAACTCGTGCATTGCTGCGCTGGCGACCCCTGTGCTGCAGAAATTCACACAAACACGTAAAACCCATTGTGTTTTTTAATTAATTGGAAAACACGCACCGCAACAAACACGCAAAATCCATCGTGTGTGGTTTTGAAGCCTTGGAAAACATACAAGAAACACGTAAATACTGTCTACGTTTAAGCCATAAAAGTGTTTACCAAACACGTAAAACCCATCGTGTTTTTAAACCAGAGAAATACGCACTACACAAACACAATACCCAATGTGTGTTTTGAGGTTGCCGAAAAAAAACACGCACCAAAAAAAACCCACTGTGTGCTATTAGTATTCGAAAAACACGCACTAAACAAACATTTTGTTTTATAAGCCATCGAAAAACACGCACCAACACACACGCAAAATCAATCACACGATTCGATGCCATTGAAAACACGCATGAAAGAAACACGCATAGCATTGTGTTTTTTAAGTAAAAAAAACACACGCAACATGCGGGTTTTTTAAGCCATAAAACACGCACCATGCAAACACGAAGCCAGTGTTTTCTAAACATACACACAAAACCCATATTATGTTTCTAAACCATCGAAAAACACGCCACGGAAAGAAACACGGGACGATCACCGCTGGGCTGCATTGCACTGCAGGAACCGAGAGTGAGCACCCACACACACACACGCACACACGCATTCACGCGCACACACACGCGCACAGACGTACACACGCGCGGACGCACACGTATACACGCAGTCACACGCGCACACACAAACGGACACACGTACACACACATACACATACACAGAAATACACACGCGCGGACGCACACGTATACACGCACAGTCACACGCGCACACACAAACGGACGCACGTACACACACGTACACATACACTCCTACACACGTTCGCGCGCACACACCCACGCGTACACACACGCATGCATACACGCACACACACGTATACATACACTCCTGCACACGTACGCGCGCACGCACGCACACACACACACACACACACACACACACACACACACACACACACACACACAAGGGACATGAAATGTTACAGCACAGGAATATTCTACAGTACATCAACGCAGAGCGAAGCCCAACAGCACAGGCTGCAGCACGCCAGCACTCACCGCAGCACATACTGCAGCACGACGGACAGAAAATCCCTCCCGTTCTTGCAGCACAAGCAAACAGACGTATAGAGGCTGACTCACCCATATCACGTGAGAGGTATGTTCTGCAGCACTAATGTACGCAAGCACATCACACTGCAGCACAAGGAAGCTCGCTTCCACGTGATAGGTCCCAGGTAAAAGCACAAAGTACATCAATGGGTGCTGCAGCACTGTGCAAGCACACATATATACGGAGCACGGGACGCAAGCGAGCGCGGTTACACACACACACACACACACACACACACACACACACACACACACACACACACACACACACACACACACACACACACACACACACACACACACACAAATGTGGTTGACCACTACAAGCATAGAGACGGGGCTCCACGAAGATAGGTACCCTTGATATTACAGTTAGGTAAAGCCACACGCACGCACACGCTGGAAGCACACTGCAGCACTCCAGGACGCGAAAGCAGGATGGCGTATTGCTTCACGCGTGCTCATAAGCACGAGCTTGGAGAACTCGGGGGCGGGGGGCGGGGGGCGGCTCCTCCTCCTCCTGACGAAGGCGGCAGCGACGTCGGATCGCAGGTGCTCGCTCGCTGCATCCTTGGTCCTGCTGCACCACGAACACCACCACCACAAACAACAACAACAACAACAACAACACCAACAACAACAACATCGTCATCATCAACAACAACAACAACAACAACAACAGCAGCAGCAGCAGGGCGAGATTAGAGCAAAGAGGAGGGGCGTACAACCGTGAGCACATTTTCCATTAACTTTAGATTTTTTCTAAATTGATTCGGAAAGCCTAGGTTCTAGGTTGTGCAGAGAATGGGCTGAGAGGGGGGGTGGGCAAGGTGTGGGCTGGAGTGGGCGTGGGTGGGCACGGGGCAGCGGGAGGGATAACTTGGAGGTAACAGGGGGAAGGGAGCGGGGGGGAGGGGGAGGGGGAGGGGGGAGGGGGGGAGTTCTACCATGGAAGGGATGCAGAGGAAGGAGGACGGGAGCTCAGTCGACGAGAAACCCAACGCTGTGTTCGATTCTCGGCGACCTGGGCTTCGGCTTGGGCTTGTCATGGTGTGTTCCGGTGTTGGCCTGGTTGGTGGTGCTCTTCCACCAGTGGTGTTGATATCACCAGGCCCACCCTCCCGGGCCCCACCCCCACGTGGGTCCTCCCCCCCCCCCGAGTTCGGGGAGTGGTGCAAATAGGTGTGTAGCAGAGCCCTTGGGTTGTGCACAAGTTATATACCTACACGAGCCTGGCTGTGTGTCGGACACATGTGGTTCGAGCTCATGAGCCGAGGCCGTGGATGTCATGCTGGTGGCCGCTGTAGCGAGGTCCTCGTTCAAGCGGCCACCGTCTAGCGACCGCCCTCGCGCAACGACCACCACCGCCACCACCACCACCACGGCCGCTGCCACTGTCCGTTCGCGCGTCCGCCTGCCGCGCTGGCATCGGCCTCGGCTTGGCTCGACCCAGTCGGTCTAAGGTGATGGTTGGGCCCTTGGCGTGATTTAGGTGGGAAGGGGGGCCTACCCAGGGGGAAGTTTACCCCCGTGGTCGCCAGGGCAGGCTGCCCTACAGCCTTCTTGTCTGTCCTTTCCGACACTTTCTGTCAATTTTTGTTTGTTTTGGTTAAGTTTGCTTTTATTTTCGAGCAGAAGCGCACGCGGACCAGTCGGGCTGCGGGTTAATTTTCGCGCGCAGACTTGGCGCCAAAGTTAGTTGGATCCGAAAGTTGCCGCGATTCTGTGGTGCCAGACTCGGTGCTGGTGCCGTGGATCTAGAAAAGTGGTGTTGGCTTGGTGGCGATGGAGTGGTAGGTGGCATGTACGGCTCTCCTCCCACATAGCATGGCCACACAGACCAGCCAGTCTCTCACAGCCTGCCTCCTCTACCCCAGCTGATTACACCGTACCGCGCCAAACCGACATTTCGCGGGACGTAATTTCGCTACCGTAACAAACGGGTTTTTATTGTTCTAAACCCACTTTTCGGCATTGCTAAATTAGATCCTAACTGCCCAAGTGCTTATCTTTGGTCACAGGGGCCATCCTGCCATTCGCGAAAATATACACTCCATGAATAATTTCCATCTGGGTACAGACAGGATATTGGAAATTTTTGCTCGCCTTAAATTTTAGCTATGGGTGAAAATGAACGAATTTCACAGTTACACTTGTTTGTAAGAGTTCATTACGTCCCACTGTGCCCTGCTTGTGAATTTGGCGCGTGTGGAAAGCGAGGGAGGAGACAGACGAATATATTTGACCGCGAACTTTAGTGCACTCTTACCCGTACTCCTTTTGCTGTGAGCAGACTGGCTCTGATGAGTGAAAACACGGCGCGGCAACGCAGTCTTCTGAAACGCGGAGGGAGGGAAGCAGAGCTATAGCGCTGGTGTACCACCAGTTAAAGTTAACGAAGTTTCGACGGTAAACTCGAAACCCAACCCCTCTAACCCCTGACGCGTAGTATGGATAGTGTCAGCACGGTATAATACCACCGCTGCGCCGCCAAGTAGCAGTCTGATGCCTGTGTTGTCCATGGTTTTCAAGAGTTTTAATGAAATATTGGAACAGTTGTAGTGTTGGTGTGTTTGCAAGGTAGTAATAGTAACGAAGATATTTCGTGAGGCTGCGAGACCTCGATGACCGTATGTGTGAGATGATGATGACGAAGAATCAAAGCTGTGCGACTTGACGGGTTCTGTCCCATAGAAAGCACCTCTCGACAAATTCTTTCCCCAAAGAGAGAGAGAGAGAGAGAAAAGAGGTAGATAGTAATAATAATAATAATAATAAGTGTTGTCAAAAGTGCCCGTTGTTGTCCGCCAATGCTGTTGGTTGTGGTGGTGGAAGTAGTGCCCAGGCTCAAACCTCTCTCGTCACTTCTTCTCCAAAATGAGAAGTTCTAGAAGCAGAAGGAGACTGTCGAGAACAACTGGATGGGTAAGTCTTTCTTCTTCGTTCTTTCCCCCCCCCCGAACCCCCTTTTTTATTTTTATTTTTATTTTATTGTTTACCTTCCTGGGGGGTCAGTCTTTCTTCGACAGTTAACTCTTTTTTTTTTCATTTTTATTTACAATCGGGGAGGGGGGTCAGTGTTGTCTTCGGTCGGTTGTCCGTCTCTCTTTAAGAAATTTTGACAGTTACCGTCGCGCCAAACGTCAAAACAGAAAACTCGAGAAAAAAAAAATGAAGAGATTGTTAGTGAGAAACTACCACTTGTTACATCACCGTTATGGCACTAAAACTCAACCGAGAATCTTGCCCTCCGATCGAAATTAGTGGAGAAGGATCACAGTTTCCTGTTAGTGACACAAGTGACCTGTGATAGTGGTGCGCAAGGTTAGGTCCATGGTCGGCGTCAGTGCTTGCAAGCACAGGAATCACCGATAGAGGAAGGTACCCGGTTTCCCTTCTTCAGGACCGCAAGTACCGCTCGCGGGGCATTCAGCGCCGGTAGCGCAATGTGGTGCTAGGCTGTTGACACAAGCAGGTGGTGTCCAGCACTAGGTGGTGTTGTGTGTATGTGTGTGTGTGTTCGTGTGTGTGTGTGTATGCTTGCACCCACGTCGTGGGGTGTGCCCTGCTGTCACAGCTCGGGTGTTTGACACCAGGTGAAGAAGGCGGCGACGAGCCTGCCCGTCCGCTCGCGCGCAGTCGCCGGGCTCTCGATCTCTTTCCCGAACTCCTCACGCCGCGGCTCGATGCGGGTTCCTCGCTTTATCGTCCTCCAAGTTTTCCTTACCCGTTTCGATTGCAGACACTACAGGGAGAGGACCTCCCTGGATGCCAGCGATGTGCCAATGCACCCCTACGGACCCGTGCCCCCCACCCCCACCCCTGTGACTTTATCCGATGACCCCGTAGACCTCCACGAACTTGAGTGTCATAGCAGTGCCACCGTGCCATGATTACCACAATGCCGTGCCATGTGTGCCACAGTGGCACAGTGCCACTCCCCCTCCCCCCTGCACGTGCTGCTTACTCGCACACGTGCCCATGCTTCTCGTCGCGCGCGTCATATCCGTCACGTAGATTATAACGTACCTGTCACGCGTGACGTACCCCTTTCTGTGTACACGTGCCACGGCACATACGCACGTGCCCTCCCTCCCTCCTCCTCCCCTCCGGTACGTGTTCCCGTATTAAGCCACCCTTCCCGGTACTCATTCCCACAAGTAGGTATCCCCGTAACAAGCTCTTATCGTGTCTGCACCTGCTCCCGGTAGTTACCGGTAGGCGACCAGTACCTGTTTGGACACGTCTCCCGGTCCATACCTTAACTATCTCGCGTCTCGTTATCCGACCTTTAGCCGAGGGTGTTATCCGACCTTCTCGTATGTACCCGTCTTCTTATCCATCCACTGTTGCATGGATTGCAATTATCCATTGAAATCGTTCCACCTTTACTCCCCCTTCCCATCCCCACCTTCTATGGGGTGGGGGGTTATTGACTACATAAGTTTTATCCAGTAAATATTCTAAGGACTAGTGATATGCCTACGGACCAGAGTCACGCAGCATATTGTGATTGGAAACGTATTCCCACTCAATAAATATATATATATATATATATATATATATATATCAATTTTAGCGTCCATATTTTATTCTGTCTCTCATTTGCCAACTCTGTGACTCCAATTCTTCAGTTAGGCGTTTCCCCTCGAGGATAGAAGCCCTGGTGACAGCCTGGGAATGATAATGATAAAAGTGACTTTCGCGCCTTGCCGACAAGTGGTCCTGAATGTGTGTGTATGGTGGGCTAACCCCATACCACACGCGCCAAATGACACGCAACTCGCTCTTCCTCTGCACTCCGAGACCACACACACACACACACACACACACACACACACACACACACACACACACACACACACACACACACACACACACACACACACACACACACACACACACACACACACACACACATACACGTACTTTGAACTTCACCCTCGCCTTCTGACAACGCCGTCCCGAGGTCGATTCCTAACATGTACTGGTGACTCTCACTTGCATGTATTGGCTGAGTACCAAGGGCAAAGGTGACGGTGCTAAGTTCCTCTTGGTGTGAACCCTTTGCTATCCCTCTCCTGCCACGCCCATGTCGCATATAGCCCCGCCCCAGCATACACACACACACACACACACACACACACACACACACACACACACACACACACACACACACACACATATATATATATATATATATATATGTGTGTGTGTGTGTGTGTGTGTACATGTATGTATGTATGTAGTTATAAACGTGTTCTGGTCTCCTATCCTTCTTCTCTCTTTTTTTTTCTTCCTCTTTCTCTTCTTTCTCCGCGTCTTTCTTTTTCATCAATTCTCTTCTATCTCCTCTCCTTACATCTTTTCCTCCTCCTTCTCTTCTTTCCTCATGTTTTTTCCTTCCTTTCTCCTCTTTCCTCTTTGTCTTCTCATGTTTATCTTTTACTCTTCTTTCTTGTACTCTCCTTTTCTTCCTCCTTCCCCTCTTCCTCCCTCCCCTCTTCCTCCTTCTCCTCTTCCTCCTTCCCCTCTTCCTCCTTCTCCTCTTCCTCCTTCCCCTCTTCCTCCTTCCCCTCTTCCTCATTCGGTTCGGATCTCCAGATATTCGTGAACCCCGTGTTCTGCCTCGTCCAGAGAAACCATCCCTTCATCACCCCCCCCCCTCCCTTCCCTCAGGGATTCCCTGGTCCTCCTCCAGACGCCCCAGGGTCACCCTTGGAAGGTACACGCCCTCCACAGGAACTTGAGGTCACCACGCCCATCACGGACAAGTTGTTGTTGTTTGTGAAGACATTTTTTTTTTTTTTTTTTTTTCGTTTCACAAGTGGGACTTTGACACACAACACACACAGATATATCAGCGTTGACTCCCTCCCTCCCTCCCTCCCTCCCTCTCTCCCTAGCCTCCCTCTCTCTCCCGCCTTCCCTCTCTTCAGTGATGTTTGTGGATTGAAATTGTGTTGTTTGCTTTGGTTAGGCCACAGGTGATGAGGTTGAGGCTCTGAGGTGGTGGGGTTGGTGGAGAGAAGGGGGAGAGAAGACGAGGCGAAGGGAGGAGAAAGAGGAGGAGGAGGAGGAGGAGGTGGGATGTGGGTGGACGCATAGAGTTGCTGAACTCAAGTTTGAGGAGTAGGAACGGGTGGGAGGGTGGGGAGGAGAGTTGCGGGACGCGAAGTTTTGCGAGAGGAATGACCCAAGGTGGGTCAACTTCGGTTGGATCTACTTCGTGAGCACACTGGGTACTCGAGGCTCTCCGTGGGGTGCTTTGCGTGTTCGGGAACTTCGCGTGGGAGGAAGGCGTGTGCCACACGGGTCCAAAGCTTAGAACCCAGGAACTTCTGTAAAGGATATAATCTAGAATCCTAAAGCTTAGGTGGTGAAGAACGTTAGTTGTCACGCGTCGTCGCTGCTATGTGGCTCTTCGTGGGGTGTTCTACGAGTTATGAGAAGGAGTCCTATGGAGGAGTCCCCCAGGTCCTTCTCCTTGTATGTCACTGAGAAGAAGTCCTTATGTGGAGAAGGAATAGTCTGGTGATGAAAAAGGACACGACTTTATGTATTTATTTTATTATTATTATTATTATTATTATTATTATTATTATTATTATTATTATTATTATTATTATTATTTTACTTCATTTTGGGGGACTCGTGATAGGTCTAGACTCTAGATCGTTCCAAGGCACTATAAGAGATTGAGGTGGATTCACTTCTAAGTACCACAGTTTGTCTACGAGGTCGTAGTTGACTTGTGTATGTCGTAAATCTAAATGAGCCTCTCTCATCTCCCTCTGAGGGATGAACTACCGAAGTACTCAGAAGTGGAGGCAACTGTACATGGTCCGGAGCAGCTACACGGTGCTAGAGGACCTTAAAGGACAGCTGGTGCCTCCGCGGACCAGCTGGTCACCAACTGACAAGTTTATTTGTTCCAAGCCCTGTGACCCTGTGGCATGGATTGAAGAGTTTGTTCTGGTTTAAGATGGACTATCCTCCATCCTTCATGGCAGCTTTCGCCTTTGCTGTCGCCAGGCGATTTTATTCAGACGAAAGGAGTCATACGCCTCTCCTTAAATCAAGCCTTAATAAAATCTGTAAGGTGTGCCACCACAGATGAATTGAATCACTTGGCGACGCGGTCGCAATGAAACCTGGAAAGTTTGTCACCTTAGAAAAGAAGGATTAAGGAAATCCAATTATAAACATAGTCTGGTAAGGGTGGGCCTAGCCAGGGGGGACCTCCCCCCTCCCCCCGGTAGTTAGACTCCCCCTTATACACAGCACCCCATTTCTCCCCCCCCCTTCCACTTAGCACCCATAACCTGTCACTTTGAGTTTAAACTCGATAAACACACATGTATAACCTCCCTCCCAAGAAAACATTTACTCCCCTTTCCCTTCCCCCCCCCCCCCCGTGGTCAAAGGCTGGCTACGCCAGTAATCACGTGATTTATAAAGGCACACGTATAACAAAGGCTTGCACAGAGTGACAAAAGTGAAGCTATGGGTTCTCGGGAATGTGTAAGTGGAGCATACGACCTCGCTAATTGCGATGTCGCTCTTTCTTTAGCGACGTCGTAAAAATGCGCGCTGTGTTTTTGTGTAACACCTCGACACCCATATCGTGGGGTGGGGGGGGTGTTCCTGTGTGGGGAGGGGTTGGGGTGGTTAGGAAAGTGAGGGTGGGGGAGTTCTCTCGCTGTGTGAGCGATGAATGCTCTCTCTCTCTCTCTCTCTCTCTCTCTCTCTCTCTCTCTCTCTCTCTCTCTCTCTCTCTCTCTCTCTCTCTCTCTCTCAGTACAAAGTCTTCTTTCTATTGGAAACATGAAATTGTTAAGTCTTCAATATTTGGAAAGTTTGCGAAATCTGGAAGATTTCGGACATCAGAAGAGCTTCATGTTCGTTGTTTGTGTATGTGTGTATACGTTTACACATACACACACACATACACACACACACACACACACACACACACACACACACACACACACATATATATATATATATATATATAGATAGATAGATAGATACACACATACACACACAGATACAAATGCATTGTGTTTCGTTCCGAATATCGGAGATTTCCGAACTTTGGGGGATTCCCATTGAAGAGAAGTACCTGTGTACCGTCACGACTTGGGCGCATTGCGAGCGAGGCGAGGTGAGGAGAGATCTTGGCGAGTTTCGGGAGGATTTTCCTAAAAGATAAAAGATAACAGGGAGAAGAAGACATTGATGTGTCCCGCGCCCCGTGATTGATGGCGCGTGTTGTTGGCTTGGTCCCCCATCGCGCGCACGCACACACACACACACACACACACACACACACACACACACACACACACACACACACACACACACACACACACAGGCACCAGGCGATTATATTCATCGTGTGGGGGGCAACAGAGCCCTTTGAGGTTCTATTGTCCACCCCCCGCCTCTTAAATGAATAAAATCACCTGGCGACAGCTAGAAGTACTAAAAAATCCAACCAGGGGTTTGAGACTTGGGGAGTGAAGGAGGGAGTACAATCCTCCCCCTTCCCTCCTTTAACTGAATAAAATCGCCTGACGGCAGAATGCACGGAACTTGATAGATTTGTCCCGAGTAGAAGTTATAACCAGAAACAAATATGTGAATCGCACATCTAAGAGCTGGCGAGGGCAAGTTGGTAACCCGCATTACATTTATTGCGTGACGTTGGACCCCCATGATGCTTTTGTTCATGGAATAATATTGGTATTGACAATCTTGGCCTTTCCTGTATTGTCAATATCACCTAGAGATTCTAGAAATACTAGGCTCATCACTGTTGACTTGATATGGTCATTATTTTAGAAAACAATTTAAATAGTGTCTATCGATAATTATTGACAATATTAAAAGAATGATGATATTGACCGCGTCAGCCTGATTTCAGATATTCAGAAAAAATATAATAAAATAATAATAAAGTAATAAGAAATAATAAGAATAATAAAGATAAAATGTAATGGTAGATATTAAAACCACAGAAGAGCCCTACAGTAACAAAAATATTGACAATATCATCATTGTCGATAAATATTGACAATAATGTGAGACCCATTGAACTTGCAGCAGCCTAAGAGACGAGGACGCGTTTTGTGAAGTTTAAATGTGTGGGAGCTGTCAGAACTTCCTAGTGTAGGCCTTATGGTCTCTTGCAGTTTTCATTATGTTTTTAACTTCATTTCTGTTGTTGAGGGAGATGGGTTGCAACAGCGGGACGTCTCTTCGCTGAATAAAATCGTCTGGCGACGCTCACAACGATAGGGAAAGTACCACCTGGCGCGAAAGGGAACACAGTTAGGAAGTAATCTTGTTTGAGGCTTAAACTGCAAAGCAAAAACAAGGTTAGATTTACTCTAAATGGTTCTAGTTTTAATCTACTGAAAGTTTGATTTTGAATAAAAGAAAAAATTATAAACGATTTCTGTCATCCCTAGACTGATTGGAATTACCAGACGTTGATGAAATATATAAAATGCTCACATGCAAAACACACACACGAAACAAACACACACACAGACACAAACACATACGCAAACACACTTACACATATACGAAACAGACACACATACACACAGACATAAACATACACACACACAGACATAAACATACACACTCAGACATAACCATACACACACAAACACACACGAAACACACTCACACACACACGAAACAGACGCACAGACATAAACACACACACACACACACACACACACACACACACACACACACACACACACACACACACACACACACACACACACACACACAGCAAGGGACAGGACTCCACGAGCATCTCTCCTTTCCTGTATACTACAATTGGGCAAATACACATACACACAGTGCGTACACCTACACACACAAACACAGATTGGTTAGTTATGTTTTGTTGTTCAATGCGTCACATTGATATGCAGATCGCACTTTTTTTCATTCATGCTGAGGGTGGTGGGTAGTATAGCCGAGGAACCAAGTTTGTCGGACACTTTCTGATTTTTTTTTTTTTTTCAAAAGCGAAACACATGAACACGTCCCTTGTTCACCACACCCTCCCTGTCCATTTCTTTATTTATAATTATCAATATTCATTATTATTATTATTATTATTATTATTATCATTACTATTATTGTTATTATTATCATCAATTATCATTATTATTATTGTTATTATTATCATCAATTATTATTATTATTATTATTATTATTATTATTATTATTATTATTTCAAAAGTATGCTAGTCGAAACGTGTTCGAAAACCACGACTTGTGCTCAAATTGACGTTTTAGGATGTGTTCAGAAAACAGAGCACCCTAATGGTTGGGTTTATTTTTGTATGACACTAATGTCTTTTGAGACTTCGTGCACAAAGTCTTAGTGGTGATTAAGTGACGATTTAGATTTATAGAGTGTCATCTAGGATGGCAATTAAATGTGGAGTGTGGTGCCTATGCCCTGTGTTTTGATTAAATCTTATTGGCACTATACTCCTTTGCCTTTGGTAATGTGACGCGGAAAAACATTGGCACTATGGAAGCGTTTGATACTCTTAGTGATGTGAAGAAGTTCTGTGATGATAACTGACGTGCTCCCGGTGTGATGATGTCACGGGATCCTAAGTGAAGTGAAGTGATGTGTAACTCAGGACGAATCGAAGTGAAGTGATGTTGGAGTGTTACGTGATGTGAAGTGTTACGTGATGATGTGACAGTGATACAATGAGTCCGTGACCAGAAAGAGTGATGTACTTATGCTCGTGGTGCAAATTCGACTCTCGGTGTGACGTCATGTGTAATGAAGAAGGGAAAGACTGTGATGTGTGGTGTGGTGTGTGACGGCACTGGATGTGAGCCTGAAGTGATGTTTGATACGTGATGCGTGATGCTGGAAGAAGTGTGTTTATATGATGTAAGTGTGGTGACTAGTAGTGATGATGAAGAAGAGTGTTCTTGCAAAGTGAGTTGTGATGATAGTGGTGGATCAGTGATGATAGTGGTGCATTAGTGATGACAGTGGTGCGTTTAGTGATGACAGTCTGTGACATGTGTAGTGTTGGTAGAAAGTGGTGTATTAGTGTCATCGGTGATGGGAGTGATTAAGGGGAATTGGAGTGATGGCAGTGCCCAGAACTTCTGTCCTTAGGGTGACAACATTGCACGAAAGAGATTAAGTCATAGAGTCGGTCAAAGAACGAGATTTAAGAACGGTTAAAAGGAAGAACGTATCGTGGACACTCGAAGACTGTGTGTTTAACACCTTTTGGTGTCAGGGAGAACTACGAAATTGGTGTTGGTGGCAAAGAAACGTTTCAAGCCGCTTTTGTTGACAAAATGTCTTGATCTCTTTGAAGACTTTATTTTGGTTGGGGGCCGGGCGATTTGTATCAGGTGAATGGACGTTGTGATATAGTTTAGAGATCAAGTAATTGGTTTCAGGTGGAAGGTGGAAGGTGGAAGAAATTTACGGGAAGTAAGGTTAGTACAAAGCCCAAGTGTACAGAGTGTACAAAGTGTACGGGAAGTAGGATATGCGGCCCAAGAGTACAAACATTACAAAGTGCACAAACTTCACTGAGTTAGGATAACACGTAACCCAAGTGTACAGAGTTACGTTTGAGTTTTGTACAAGTTTGCATCCATTCCCTGCTCCTCACTGGGTTGACGGGGTGGTGTGTCTTTACAATTCTATTCTGGTTAGCTCCAGACGATTTATTCACGTGCTGGGCGCCCCCAGCAGAGAAGTCAGAAAGTTCGTTTAAGCTTCATGTGACTAAGTGCTCTTTCGGACATCCGAACCTGACCCATTTCGGTTCATGACGCTAATACGGTTTTCCAATGTTGAATATTTCACGTACCTCGATATTACGTATTTATCTATGATAAACGTGATTTGTTGTCAGTGAGATGTATTAATGCAACGAAAGATGGCACCTTCTCGCTGTCATGATGTAATGTTGTGAGTCACGTTGGGATGTCCGCGGTAGTTCACGAGAGGTAGTTGCCGAAGCTGTACATGGTCACGTGACTACGACGAGCCTTCCCAAGTTGAATAAAATCGTCTGGCGACGAATCAAAACAAAATCATTCAAGTGCGACAAAATTAGCTACAGAGCGACTTTTGGGGGATAAGCCATTCTCCCCCCCCCCCACATACACTTCTTCAAGTGACACCCCCTACCCCATCCCCCCGGTAGCTGAATGAAGTAATTTGGTGTTCCCCTGAGTGAAAATGAAAAGTATTACCCGATACGGAAGTGTGTATATATGTGTTGTGTGTGGGTGTATGTGTGAATTTTTGTGTGTATATGCGTATATATATATATATATATATATATATATATATATATATATATATATATATATATATATACACATTGTGTTGTCACCCGTGCCTAGGGTGTGGTGTGAAAGAATGGATCTTATTGGTGAAGGTAAAGGAAGAGAGGGAAGGAGTGGAATGTCACGAAGGATCTGCTGTGTGTGTGTGTGTGTGTGTGTGTGTGTGTGTGTGTGTGTGTGTGTGTGTGTGTGTGTGTGTGCGTGTGTGCGTGCGCGCATGCGTCGTGTTGCAAGCGAAGGCAACCGCAGAGAAAATGGCACGGAATGGCATTGAAGATATTTTCAGGGGATGAGCAGAGTTGGGGGGTGGGGGGAAGGAGCTGGGGGGAGGGGGAGGGACGAAAATGACGGAGTTGGTCAGTCACGGAGGGGGAGGAGGGTGGGTGGACGGAGAGGCGAACTGGTGGAGGAGGGGGGAGGATGTTGGAGAGCCTGACAATTAAGCGGTGGTATAAAAGTGGTGGAGATGGCCAAGTCGTGTTGGAGTGTTGTTGGAGGAGCGAAAGGGCAAAGGTATAAATATGATGTTGGGGGGGAGGATGGGGGAATGTGGGGGGGGTTAGCCTTGCCTGCAACGCCGCACGGGGAGACGAGCTGGAAATACGCGGTGGGTGACCACTCACGGGTGGAGTAATGGAGAATTGGCACTGAATATGAAGAGGAGAAGCAATTAATGTTAGCGGTGGTGAGGGAGGAGGAGGGGGGGGGGCTGGGGGGAGGAAGTGAAGCCTTTTGGGGGATGGGGGGGGAGACAGCGACTCCCGTGTGGCAATGAGGATCGGGGTAGGCTGGGAGGATGGGCCGTGGGGTGAGGATGAGGATAGGATCTCCCCCCCCCCCTCCTCATAGGAGTGTAGGACTCTTGGCTGAGGCGAACCAAATGAAACGATCGAATGGAGGTCTGTACTCCGGCGCTTCTATCCTACTATTCTCGTGTTGCTAGGTCTATCCAGAGGTGGATAGTCATAACGGCTGGGGAGGGGGATGTCTCGTTTTCTGTTTTTGGGGAGTAATTGGGGAAGAGTTTGCGGTCAGGCAGTGTGTGTGTGTGTGTGTGTGTGTGTGTGTGTGTGTAGGAGTGGGGATGGGGGTCAGGGTGCGTATTACCATCTATTCCTGGTGATGTTGGGTCTATTGGGATAGACTTCATGGGATGCTACGAGAGTGCAAAATAAGTAGCCATTGTGGTGGACAAGGGAAGAGGAGGAGGAGGAGGAGGAGGCGGGGTGAGGAGAAGGAGGAGGAGGCGGGGTAAGGAGAAGGAGGAGGAGGGAGGAAGAGGCCTGTTGTAGTGCACAGGGGAAAGAGGAGAGGAGGAGTGGGAAAGGAGGAGGGGAGGAACAGGAGGAGGAGGTGGGTGAGGGAAAGAGGAGTGTTGTGGTGGACAGCAGAAAGAGGAGAGCGAAGAGGTGGGGGAGAGGAGAAGGGGGGGAGTGAGGGGGGGCAGGGTGCTTAGAAATTGGCCAAGGGAATGATGATAGGTAGGTGGAAGTGGAGGAATAATTTGTGATGAAGATGGGAGTAATTAGTGAAGATGGAAAGTAATTAGTAGTGAAGTTGGGGGCAAGGGAAAGATGGTGAAATCGACGGTGGAGATGGTGGTGGAGACAGATGGAGATAAGAGAGATTCTGGTGCTTAGTGTTGGAGATAGGAAGCGGTGGTGGTGGGAGAGGAGGTGGAGACAGATGGAGATAGAGAGATTCCGTTGTTGGAGATAGGGGGGTAATTACGATGGAGATCGGGCGTAATTAGTTGGAGATGGAGAGCAATCAGCACAGGAGATTAAAACTTCGTATTGGTGGAGACAGAGGCGAGGGGGAGGAGCTACCATTTACGTGGTGGAGAGAGGGAGAGAAGAAATTGATAGTAAATGATCATTGTTGGAGTGATTGGAGGAGGCTTGGTGGAGGTCGGAGTTGATAGTGAGGAGACGGGAGGGAGTTGACGCGAGCGGGAAAGTTGAGGAAGTAGACGTCAGAGTTGAGTTGATCTGAGGAGGGGAGTGTGCAGAGATAGGAGATAAGTGGTGCCGTGGGGGGGGGAGTGGAGGGGGGGCGGCTCTTCGTGGAAGAGGAGTACTTGAGGGCGTCTGAAAGAACCACCAGGAGTCATGCAGATAGGCAGATAAATAGGCAGACAAACAGGCAGATAGGCAGAGAGGGAACCCGGATGAACAAACAGGAAATGCGGTGGGGGGGGAGTCTACGCCAAGAGGCGCTGAGTAGCTGTGGCCGAAGGCTTTTCACCTTTGTCCTGTTATGCGTTCGGACTCTTGGGGCAAACAAAGAGTCAGGTAGACAAACAGACTGGCAGACTGACAGGCAGAGAGATGAGCAGGTTACCGGACACAGACAGACAAGCAGATAGGCAGTTAGGTAGGCAAGCAGGCAGATAGGCAGGCAGCAGGCAGGCAGATAAACAGTCATGCAGGCAGGCAGGCAGGCAGGGAGAGTAGCCATGGAGGGATCTCAGTGGGTTTCCAGGGAAAAGGCGGAGAAGAGGCGGTGTTAAGATGGTGGTAATGTGTTATTTGCTCTCGTGGTGGGAAGTCAAGTGTTTGCCACGTGCTGGTGCTGGTTAAGGTGCTAGATCCGGAATTGGTTTGGCCTAGGACGGTGAAAATCAGGTGGTGATAGAGAGAGAGAGAAGAGTGGGGAAGGCCTAATTAGGGTGCTGGATCCGGAATTGTTTTGGCCTAGGATGGTGAAAATCAGGTGGTGATAGAGAGAGAGAGAGAGAGAGAGGAGGGGTGAAAGCCTGGTTAGGGTGCTAGTTTCAGTCAACAACAAAAGAGAGAAAAAGAGAAAGAGAGAATAAGACTTACATACGAACCGCAAAAAAAAAAAAAAAAATGCTGGCTGGAGTGTCAGTTTCGTCACAAATGTTCGTACATGCCCATAATATACCAAACAGGATGAACGAAACGAAGACAGAAGTACGAGAATAGAGAGGGATGTACACAGGAGATGGGAGATGATAAAAAGAAAAAAAAATTTAGGTGGGGTTGGTTAATAAGATCCTGTTGGACATGGAAGCTGCAGCGTAGGATAGACCATGTGGGCGAAGCTGCAGGCAAACAGCTGCCCGCCAGCTTGTCTGCCTGTCTGCCTGTCTGCCTGTCTGCCTGCTTGCTAGCGGCAGAGTAGCCGCCCAGCTATAGGGGGCGGGGGTGGGGATGGGGGGCAGCGAGCGAGGGCGGTGGAGGAGAAGGGGGGCAGAGGGGGGAAGTATCCCCCCCACCCCCCTGGTCCTCCCTCAGGTCTGACTCCAGGTCCTAATAAAGTCAGTGATGGAGATGCTTAGGGGTGATGGTGATAGTGGTGGAGAACCCCACCCCTTAGATCCTGTGTTGGAGATAGAGTGAAGGTTATGGTGAAGATCTAGCCCCTGGTCTTGGTGAGGTTGTGATGGAGATGGTGGAGGTTGTGGTGGTGAGGAGAGGGAGGGGGAGGGGGGAGGGGGGAGGTAGAGCCTCAGGTCTAAGTATAGTCTGGCTCTGCCTCCTGTACCCTCCTACCTACCTGCCTGCCTGCGCCGCTGCCTCTCGCTCATCAACCACAGCAGCACTCTACCACAGCGCCACAGCAGCAGCAGCAGCAGTAGTAGCAGCAGCAGCAGCTGCGGCAGCGCCACACAGCAGACACTGAAACGCCTCTCTCTCTCTTTCTCTCTCTCTTTCTCTCTCTCTTTCTATCTCGTTGCACAAACTCCGGAATAGCAGCTACAGGGCTCCCCCCCTCTCTCTCTTTCTCTCTCTCTGTCCTCTCTCTCTCTCTTTCTCTCTCTCTCCCTCTCTCTCTCTCTCTGTCTCTCTCTCTCTTTCCCCTCTCTTTCTCTCTTTCCCTCTCTCTCGCGCGCTGCACAACTCCGGAATAGCAGCTACAGCTCTACGGCACCGGCGGCCAGTGCCACACCAAGCAAGCTGCAAGAGCTGTGCACAAGCATCAACAGGCCAGCTGCACACCGGCAGCATAGCAGTTCACCAACAGCACCACATAAGTAGGGCAGCTCCTCGGAAACACCACATCGCTTGAGCTGCTCACGAGCGTCACAGTGTGGTAGATTGCTTGTCAACAGGGACAATGCGCCCGTACCCTTGTGGTGCTACAGCAATACACATGATGATATTGCAGCAATATTCCGAAACCTTGAACCTTCCCCTCCCCCTCCCCCCGCCTTTGGCACCATGGAGATGTCGTTCTGGTTGGCGCCAGGCGATTTTATTCAGGTGAATGTTCAGTGACGTCACTCGAGTCGAACGCGCGTGTAACCTGCCCTGCAGGTGTTCCTGCTGCAGCAGGGCATCGCCATATGCACCTGCATCTGAACATCACCTCGGTGGCGCCGGCCGCCATCAAGAACACCTCGGTGGCACGTTGGTGCACCTTCTTTACACCATACGATGGCTGCACCATATCACATATCTCTACTTATAACTCTTACACAGACAACATAGTAGGGACTTAAGACTCGCCCCTACGGACCAGAATCACACAGAATTCTTTTGTGACCGTAGACTGGTCTCCACAAAGAAAGTGGACGCTGATCGTTCTTAACTTTAATATCCCTCCGTACTTCCACCCTCTTTTACTCTGTCGACTCAAACTTGAGACCTTTGGTGTGGCCCGGACAAACTTCTAATGTTTACACATCAGGTGATGACCTGCGGATGGCTATCTATCTCATTGTTAGTCTGTACCTATCTACTTATGAAATATATGTATATATATATATATATATATATATATATATATACAGTATATGTATATATATATATATATATATATATATATATATATATATATATACATACATATATACATATATATACAGATATATATTTGATATATATATATGTATATATGTATATATATATATATATATATATATATATATATATATATATATTATATCGAGAGAGGTAGCGAGTCTCCCTGAGGAGAGATGGAGTGATGTGGCAGTAGCGCGGACCCACCGAGCCGCGCTTAGGGCTCAAGTTAAAATCGATAGACTATAACTTGGAACCTCTCCTTGACCACCCCTGTGACTTACCTCTTCGATGGGATATTGTTCTCAAAGATAGAAGCGCTAGTTATGGCTGACAAAATGCACATGCTACCTTAGCCCCTTCGCCGAGGTAGACCCGCCATCCCATCAGAGAAATAAAATCGCTTGGAACTAGCCAGTATAGAATATATAAGTAACGTCCTGTAGGGGAAAGTCTAGCTTCGGCACAACACCAGAATGGTGGTCAATGGATACTATAATATCACCAGCTGAGCAACGCTGGGGAGGAGGGGATGGGGGGAGTTTGCTATCAATACCCCCAGTTGGAGCTGACCCCCTAAACCACGCCCCCTCCCCCCCACACACGAATAGAATCGTCTAACGTTAGACAGAACAAAGTGAGTAGCGTTACCATGGCAAAGGAAAGAGTCGATGTAATTGTTCGCCTCTTTACAACGCCATCCCGACGACGGAGTCGAATCGCCTCATGGTAAGGGGGTATCACACTGGGCTTCCATGAGTTTCACCAGCACCGACAGTTGATAGTTCGTTTGAGTAAAAACGACTTCGGTTACAATTTTTTTTTTCCAAATCTCCAAACGTCAAATAATCTTTCCGTCATATATAGCAAAGCTGAATAATGAACTAAGAGACTGTGAAACTATACGAATGTTTGACATACTGTTGAAGTGTTCTTAGGGAAGTCTAGATTTCCGTAAGCGAAGTCATATTCTAGTTATTGAAATGGAAGTTGGAGGTAGAATGTGGGAGGAAAAATAGCCCAGTGTGATGACCCTTTTAGACTAAACAAAATTTGTAAAGTTGGCCACCGTGCCGGAGGGGGGGGGTGATCGAATGTCTTGATACCATCAATACTGTGACCCCCCACCCGGTCACCTGAATAAAACCGTTTGCCGTTTTCTATAACGAAAATTATATTGTGTCATGGAAGAAGAACCACAAGGCTAGATGGGCAGATGACATGGTTTAACGTCACAAACTCACTCCTATCGGGAGGCCAGGACGGTGCCCCTCACAGAGGGCTTTGTAGCGTGGAATTTAATGAACCATGCCCTTGGTTCAACTTCGTCGGTGGCAGGGTTCGAACAGCCATCCCCTCGACCTTCGCCGCAAGTAACGACGCCCTAACCCGCTCAGCCAGCGAGCTTCCAGATGGGCAGATACAATTCTGAATATTTTTCTGCCTCACGTTCGATTTTTGGGACTTCTTTTTTATTTATTAATGTTGTATCATTTGGTCAAAAATATGCTAAATTCTAGCATAATTATGCTGAATTTACTCACCCTAGTGCCACACCAATACCGCTTCAGCTCTTGTTATTACGACCAAAAGAACAGTCACTAGTGCCAGTGTACACGGGAATAGTCTTGCCAGGACCACACCAGTGCCATGGTAGTACCTTGTCAGCTCCTTCAGGGTTATCACACTGGGATATTTTTCCTTCGACATCCTACCTCCAACCTGCATATGAATAACTAGAATATGATATCGCCCATAGAAATCCAGGCTTCTCTAAGAACATTTACTAGTATATCTAACATTCGTATAGTCTTAGTCACATTCGGCTTTGTTATATATGGTGGAAAGATAATTTAATATTTGGAAATTTGAAAAAATGAGACATCGTAACCGAAGTCGTTTCTCGGCTGTCGGTGCTGGCGAAGCCCGTGGAAGACCAGTGTGATAGCCCCCTTTTACCCAAGGAACAACCATGCTAGGGCTACTTCGTCCTTGCTTGAGTGGTACCTCGTTTACTTGTTTAGAACCCCGAGCAGGTCCCTTCAGTATCAGGCGCTTTCAGTGGGAGCGCTTCTATTGAGTCAGTGCAGCATTGCAAGCAGCATTGTAGCTGTAATGCTGGTACTTCAGTCCCTCTACATCAGCTCCTCGTCAGTCATACACGAGGAAGACGAGCGTCCCCCCCCCCCCAGGAGAACAGCAATGAACAGCAACTTGGCCCTCTGGATCTATACAACAGCACTACGATGTTTCCCCCCATCCCCCCCTTTTTTTTGGGGGGGGGGGCAGGATTGCAGCTTCACCTTCCCCCCCTTCTTCCTTTTCTCCTCCTGTCCCCTTCCCCCCATCCCACTTCTTCCTCTCCCCTCCCCCTCCCGTCCTCCCTTCTCCTCCCTCTCCCAACCCCTTCCCCTTCCTAACCCCTCATCTCTCTTCCTCTTCCCCTCCATTCCCCATTCTCCTCCCATCTTTATTCCCCTCCCATCCTCATTTTCCTTCCTGTTCCCCTCCCCCTGCCCTCCCACCTTCCCTCTCCCCCCTTCCCCCCCTCCCCCCATCAGCAACAGGGCGGCATTGGCATCACATTAACTCCTCATTAGCTCCACACCATCGTTTTATCGTCAGCACACACCACCTCCATCCGCTCACCCACCACCACCTAACAGCATCGACACAGAAGCGGTGGTGTCCTTGCGTTGCGGTGTTCAGCACCAGTACCAAACACCACGTGACGGGGTAATAGTTGATATACCTTTACTCTAAGTTGACCCCATCCCATCCCAACCCCTTCCTTGTTTTAGGAATAAAATCGCACGCGGGCACTGCGCGCGTGCGGCCCAGACTGCGGTCATTGTACCCGGGGTCCACTTTTTGGACTTTACTAAGGCGTAGGACTTGATCCACGCCGGGATTCCGGAATCTAACAGTTCGAAATGTCGCTTAAACGAGCAGTTAATGTGTTTTACAAGGGCATTATGGGAAGAGAAGCTTAGTAGCTTGTTAAGTAAATTATATACTCTTTTCTTTGCCTATTCCAATTATTATTATTATTATCATCATTGTTGGTGTTTTGTTGTTGTTGAGATGTGTGTTGCTGAACTTAAGGCATAAGGTGATACTAACACCCCAGTAACGCTTAAGAACACCATTCTTAACACCATTCACACCATCGCTCTGTTGCCCAGAGAATGCACCAATGGTGAGCACCAACAACACAACATTGTGAGTACACCAGTCTGATGGCTCCATCTCTCTTTGGTGCATATCTATGCACACCACTGCGCACAGTAGACAAAAGCAGCTCACGTAACTACATTATCAGTGGAATACCGCCTAGCATGCGTGGATATGCAGCGGTCTCTTTCTGGTGTTGTGGATAGCGTCGTGGGGTCCCACGCTGCGGTACAGGGTTCACACCCCGCCCACGGCGTGGAATCTTATACAAGTTCTCCAAACCGTTACTGTTCCCTTTGTGCAAGTGTGTGTGTGTGTGTGTGTGGTGTAAGGTCAAAGTATTGCCCATGGACTGGAATATATATACTATGAACTCTACGCTCTCATCCGGGAGTGTAATATCTGGCGGCCACGAGCCCAACACGCGAGCCAAGACTGTGTTGAATGACTCACAGCTGTGTTCAACACCATATGGCCCCCAGTAACACCATCACCATGCTTTCGCTCGACCACAGGGCCGTGTCACTCGCGGCGTCGTGTCACGCCTGACACTCGCGGCGTGTCACGTCGACAACAACATACCAGACCACACAAGGTCCTCCTTGCCTGCCAGCGTGCGGTCCGCGCCAGCATCACACAGCCAGGCCGCAGATGCAGCACATCTATCTTGCTCGTAGCAGCACCGCAGAACGTTTCCTCACATCCCATCTGTGATGCTGCGGTCCCCTCGCCCTGGGCAGCATCACACAGCATCACGCCAACAGTGATGCTAGACTCGTCCCTCGTAAAACTTCACGAAGCAGCTCAAGGTTCCCCACCCCCACCCCACTCCCACCTACCCCTCCCGATCCCCTCCTCCTCCTCCTCCTTCTCCTCCTCCTTCTCCTCCTCCTCCTCCTCGTCCTTTTCTCTCCTTCTTGTCCTTCTTCTTCTTCTTCTTCTTCTTCTTGTCCTTCTCCCTGCACTCACATTCCCTCACCCTCAAACTCACTCAAGCATACACACATACACACACACACACACGCGCGCGCGCGCATACACTTTCTTCCTTTTTCGCTCTTGCTGTTTACATTTCTCCTTCACGTTCCCTTTCTTTCTCCCCTTCTTATTTCCCCCTCTCTCTTTCACACACACACACACACACACACACACACACACACACACACACACACACACACACACACACACACACACACACACACACACACACACACACACACACACACACACTTTCTTCCTTCTTCGCTCTTGCTGTTTATCTTTCTCCTTCCCCACTTTTCCTTTCTTTCTCCCATTCAATTTTTCCTCTCTCTCTCTTTCTCTCTCTCTCTCTCTCTCTCTCTCTCTCTCTCTCTCTCTCTCTCTCTCTCTCTCACACACACACACACACACACACACACACACACACGCGCACACACACGGCACGACACGATGACGCAGTGGTAGAGTTCCCGGCCACCACTACGTTGATCTGGGTTCGAATCCCGCCCAGGGCTGGAATAATTTCAGTAACGCTACGTTGCGAGTCGTTACTCCAACTCTCGTGGGTGTAGAGTTGGGTGTATGTGTGTGTGCGTGTAAGGTCACAGCATTACCCATAGATCGGTCCTATATGAGCTCTGGGCTCTCTTCCGGGAGGGAAATAGTTGTCGATCACGAGTTCAAGACGTGATCCAAGACCAAGACATATTGGCTATAATGGCAACACTATTCAGTGAACCAGTAGCGTTTCGCTGCAACATTCAACAAATATTGCTGTTGAAAGTCTCCGCGGCAAGCACAACGCCACTGCCGCAGCACTCGCGGCGGCCACAGCTGCTCGCTTTCCCTGTGAAGCACTCGGGAGGGGCCACTTGAGAGGGCCAGCTCATTCGAGACAACTTACCCGGGCCAACTCACTCGAGTTAATTTACTAGGGCCAAATTATCCGGGCCGTCTTCTAGGGCCAATTCACCCGGACCAAGTCACCCGGGCCAAGTTACCCGGGCCAAATTACCCGGACCAACTCACCCGGGCCAAGTTACCCGGACCAAATTACCCGGACCAACTCACCCGGACCAAGGCATCCGGACCAACTCACCCGGGCCAACTCACCCGGGCCAAGTCACCCGGACCAACTCACCCGGGCCAACTCACCCGGGCCAAGTCACCCGGGCCAACTCACCCGGACCAACTCACCCGGGCCAGCTCACCCGGGCCAACTCACCCGGGCCAACTCACCCGGGCCAGCTCCCTTTACTGCTGATAGCCACCTCCTCCGTGGGTGGTCACAGATCAGACCAAAGACTGAAGGAAGTAAACGACACGACAATGGCGCGAGATGATGATGATGATGATGATGATGATGATGATGATGAGCCAGAATAAAAATATGTATTTCTGGGGGTAGGAGTATGTGGAGGGGTGGGGGTGGGGTGGAGTCGCGACTTTATTGGCACCAGATCTTGCGGGGGTGGGCGGGTGGATTGGGGGTGGATGGTGACATGGAGCCAGATGAAGTATCCCCGCCCTTAAGTGACTATCACACTGGGCTATTTTTCCTCCGACATCCAACCTCCAACCTCCATTTGAATAACTAAAATATGACCTCGCTTACGGAAACACAGACTTCTCTAAGAACCTTTCGGCAGTACATTCTCTTTACAATCACTTAGGTCATCATTCAGGAAAGATGATATGATATTTGGAGATATGAGTAATGGAGTATTGTAACCTAAGTCGTTTTTTTACTCAAACGAACTCTCAACTGTCGCCAACGGGGGATCCCGTGGTAGCCCAGTGTGATAACCACTTTCCCCAGAATAGTCATGAATGTCTCTGGCGGTCGGATATCTCCTCCATAAAGTCTTCCATTCTCCGTGGCTCCATTTCTTCGGTGCGATAGTGTCCTCAAGGAAACAAGAAACAAGCGTTGGTTATCGCGGATTCCCCTTGGAAAAAAAAAAAAAAAAAAAAAAAAAAAAAAAAAAAATATTATATATATATATATATACCTGTATATATATATATATATATATATATATATATATATTTATATATATATACTGTATATATATATATGAATACAGGATCCGGACCCGCGCTGGAGAGCTAGTTAAGACTTTTCTAACCGAGGTGGTAGACTTCGTATATTCTATTCTGGTGAGTGCCGGGTGATTTGGTTCAGGTTTGAGGGCGGCAGGACCCCGTTATCTATGGCAGGGGGGGATTATATTTTTTGTTCTGTCTGACGCCAGACGATTTTATTCGACCCCGGGGGTGCGGGGGAGGCGGCAGGGCGCTACTTGAGGGACGCGGGCAAAGTGCCAGAATATATGCAGCACCGCTGCAGCACACACACGCACACACACACACACACACACACACACACACACACACACACACACACACACACACACACACACACACACACACACACACACACACACAAGCGTACACACGTACACAAACGTACACTCTCGCACGCACACACACTCCCAAACCCCTTGAGCACTGTACCACGACCCCCCACAGTCACAGCCTGAGCTTTGCCAGTGTAAGGTACCTGTACCACCACGCCCCCGAGCAACGCTAGCAGCGTGGACCCGCCGTACCATGGCCGGTGCAGTTCAGCAACGGCCCAAACACGCACATTTCCCCCCCCCCCTTTTTAGGTAGAACATTAAAGATGGCGTCACACTAGGCCTTTCTCGATAGCATGCTACTCGCTTTTTGTTACTTCGTTTTAGTAGAAACGACTTCAGTTACGATTTTTTTCCCCAAAAGTCTTGTGTCGTATAGTGAAAAGCTGAATGACGAATTTAGAGAAGTTAAACCTATAATACGAATGTTAGGTACATTGAGATGCTCTTACAAAAGTCTAGAAAAGTGTAACCGAAGTCGTTTCTACTCAAACGAAGTAGCAAAAGCAAGTAGCATGCTAGCCTAGTGTGCCGACACCTTTACGATACGAATGGCACTATGACGTCGATTCTTTCTCGTCATCGCAAAATTACGACCCAGAGCCAGACCCAAAGGAGGTAAACAACCACTGTTGTAGTACCCAGAAGTGAAGGCAACAGTACCCGGGCTCCTGTGCATCCCCTAAGTAGAAAAGCGCTGATTAGGTTAGGTTAGCTGAGGTTAGGTTAGGTTAGCTAAGGTTAGGTTAGCTGAGGTTAGGTTAGATTAGGTTAGGTTAGGTTAGGTTAGCTGAGGTTATGTTATGTTAGCTGAGGTTAGGTTAGGTTAGCTGAGGTTAGGTTATGTTAGCTGAGGTTATGTTAGGTTAGCTGAGGTTAGGTTAGATTAGCTGATGTTTGGTTAGTTGAGGTTAGGTTAGATTAGCTGAGGTTAAGTTAGATTAGCTGATGTTAGATTAGGTTAGCTGAGGTTAGGTCAGGTTAGCTGAGGTTAGGTTAGATTAGCTGATGTTAGGTTAGGATAGTTGAGGTTAGGTTAGCTGAGGTTGGGTTAGATTAGCTGAGGTTAGGTTAGTTGAGGTTAGGTTAGACTAGCTGAGGTTAAGTTAGGTTAACTGAGGTTAAGTTAGCTGGGGTTAGGTTAGGTTAGCACTTTCAAAATGCCATTACCATAGCACTTTGACCGCATCCTGTTAGCGCGTCACATCAGGAAGTTGGTAACCACATGATTAGCATCATGTCATAACGTCACGCCTTTTTATCACGTCACGCGTTGAGGGAAAGCTGGAGTGGTAGACGAGGACTCTCACGTGGTCAGTATTTATTGACAATATTTACATTGTCAATATTTCGGTTATTGACAAACAAGACCCCTTACGCACTTTCAATAACAGTCAAGAAATTTTCAAATGTTTTCTAGAATATTTTCTATAGCGCTCTTAATATCATTACGTGGGTTAGTATTGATGGAATTACTTCAGGATATTGTCAATAGATAATGATTGTGATGCAGGGGTCGTTCCCATTGTAGGAATGTACAGTCTCCTCCACTTCTAAGTGTATCTTAGGTCGTAGATTTACGACGTGCACGTGCGAGGTCGAATACGCTCGTTCCGACCTCGCAAAAGGCAGCAACTAATCGTGTTTATAAGTGGAGTCAACTGTACAGTGCAAATGATGCCATGACTGTCGCCAGGTGATTTTATTCAAATGAGAGAACATCACGAACGTGACACTTTATGCATCACTTGTCACGCCATATCTCAGGCGTCACGCCACGTCACACAAACGACATGACACTACCAGGTGTCCTATCGTGACGCCATCTGACACTAGAGTAATGTACCGCATGACACGACACGCTGCTGCAGTCGTCGTGACACGGGGAGCGTGTCAACTCGATATTTCGTGACAGACCGGCTCTTTGTGTCATTCCCGATTTCGTCGTTCTAGGTGATCTGTTTCCATTTTTTTTTTTTTTTTTTTTTGTGGTGGGGCTCCCCTTAAAGCTGAATAAAATCGCTTGGCAGAAGATGTGATACGGAGGTCGAAGTGAGGTTGGTCACTGAAAACAAATAGCCACGGCCGTATCACCTCAATATCACGTGCCGCTACCTATCACACCACACCTGCATATCACCCGGACAGCTGCCTGTCGTGCTGCGTGGGTGGGAGGGTCACTTCGCACTAAAGTTGGTAACCCTCGCGACGGCATTTCGTAATTGTGGGGAACCACATACACACACGCGCACACACACACACACACACACACACACACACACACACACACACACACACACACACACACATACACAAGAGAGACAAGAGAAACACAAGAGGACATAGAAAGAAACTCAAAAACATAGAATAGAAAAGATCTGAAGAAGAACAGTTTTCCACATAGAGTGGTGGACACTTGGAACAAACTGGACGAAAAAAATAGTGTGTGCAAAAACCATTCATGAATTTAAGAGCAAACTAGACATTGCTACATACAAAGGCGGGACACCACGAACGTAGCTCCCCTTCCCGTAAAATACAACTAGGTAAATACACATATACACAAACACACACACACATACACACACGCACTCACACACACATACACATGCACTCACACATACACATACACACACGACTCGTGGTGCAGAGGTAGAGTTCCCGGCCACCACTACGGCGGTCCGGGCTCGAATCCCGCCCAGGGCTGAAATAATTTTAGTAACGCTGCGCTGTGAGTCGTTACTCCAACTCTCGTGGGCGGGGAGTTGTGTGTGTGTTTGCTTGTAAGGTCACATTACCCATAAATCGGTCATATATGAGCTCTGAGCTCTTCCGGGAGGGAAATAGCTGTCGATCACAAGTCCAACACGTGATCCAAGACCATGGTGATTCTTACGCACATACACACATATCCATACACACACACATACATACATACACTCACACATGCATACACATATACACACACACGCGCGCACACATACACTCACACACATACATACATACACTCACACATGCATACACATATACACACACACGCGCGCACACATACACTCACACACGCAAACACACACACACACACACGTACACACACACACACACACACACACACACACACACACACACACACACACACACACACACACACACACACACACACACACACACACACAGCGAGCAATCCATCCATCCATCCATCCATTCCATCGAGGCAGGCAGTCTACCAGCGAGCTGATGAGATAAATTTAAACAGACGAAGTGCACCGTGGGATTCAGCCACTTCAGGAGACCTGGCGGACCCCCCTGAAGTGGGCGGTGTCCGTCACGTCTCACTGAATAAAATCGCCTGGCGTCAGCCGGAATATGCGCAGGAAAGGTCGACAGCGCTATGGAAGATGAATAGAATCGTCTCCAAGTGGAAAAAATAGATTTTTTTTTTCTTTTTTTACATGTAATAGTAACCTAGCGCGATGACCGGAATAAGGACACAAAATTTGTCATTGGTTATGATAGAGGTTACTTGAGATAAATACCCTGTTTACTACTGAAGGGGCCGGGTTAATTCGAAGACAGCGTAAGTGCCTGACGGCGTCCAGGCTAAAAGGAGGAGGGGACCCCCCCCCCCCGTTATGGAAGAGGTTCATAGAGAGAGTTTGGAACGCTGGAACGTCACGGAGATGAATGCCGATCACTTGGCGCCAAACAAGGACTTGCATAACGTAACAAGGCTCCACCCCCCACCCCACCCCACCCCACCCTCCCTGGTATTGTCATGCCCGAATTGTTAACACATAGAATTTGTGTTATGTAATGTATGTGTAACACGGCATGTAGTATACGCATATTGGCACGTGTACATGAGATTGGTGGTATATACGCAAACGCACGCAAGCAATCGTGCACGCACACACGCACGCACGCACGCAATCAAACAATTGTGCGCACACACACACGGACGCACGCACGCACGCAAGTAAGCAGTCGTACGTACGCACACACACACGCAAGCAAGCAAGCAGTTATACGCTTACATGCACGCACACACACCCACCCACACACACACACACACACACACACACACACACACACACACACACACACACACACACACACACCCACGAGCACGCAAGCACACCAATCCTGTTTTGCTTGACGCTGCTCGGTAGGTGCTGGACCTGGAACGCTAGACACCGCCGCCGCTTGCGCAGCTAGCGACGCATCGCGCAACGCGACGCGACGCGCCGCCGAGACACACAATGTTGGGCTGAAGTCCCTCAGCACGCAGCACCGTAGCAACCCCTTCAACAGTGTACCGCACGCGACACCGCCGCCGCCGCCGCCGCCGCCGCCACCGCGGCCAGGCTATCACCCTCATCGCTGCCCGCCTGCGTGACTCCGCAGCACCCCATAGCATTACACGCTGCAGCTGAAAAGTAAACACTGCCTGAAACCCCCTTCGTTACTGAGGGAGGGGGGAGGGGGTGGCAGGGATGTGAATGGAATAGCCTGGCGGTAGAATGAAGTACCTACACCCGCTTAAGAAGGTGTCAAGGTGAAATAGGGTGTGTCCCCTTCCCCCACTCCCACCCACGCCTACGGTACAGAAGATAGGGGTGGGGTGGGGTGGGGGTGGCACGGAGATGAATGAAACTGCCTGACGGCAGGCAGGGTCAAAGGAAAAGTGTCGCGTCGGCAGAGGATCGACTGCGGACGGGGATCGACCCTGAGCTGAGCTACCGCCGAGGGAGGTGGGCGTGTCATCCGCCGCGCCGTGTCGCGGTATTGAGGGGGTCGGCTTTGGTGACCCGGTTCTCAATAAGAGAGAAAATTGTACCCTGCACTAATATTCCTATCGGGACAAAATAACGCTCTTTAATTTCACAAGGGACGCTGAACTCGGGACGCAGCCTATTACGGGGACTGTTCTCGAGTGTGCGTGTGTGTGTGCGTGTGAAAATATTTGTTTACCTAATTGTGGTATACGGGAAAGGAGCAACACTCGTCGGGTCCCGTCTCCTATTCTCTATTTTCTTATCACACCTAACCTCAAATAGCTGTGTGTGTATGTGCAAGTGTGCATGTGTACAGGTGTATGTATGTGTATGTGTGTGTGTGTGTGTGTGTGTGTGTGTGTGCGCGTGTTTACTTAATAAACCTAGTCTATATGTGAGAGATTCACCATGATCTTAGATCACGTGCAGAACTTGTGATAAATATCTGTTAACCTCCCAAATGATAGCTCAAAGCTCACACTGTCCATGTGCACTTGCTCGTGTGCGTGTGTGTGTGTGTGTGTGTGTGCGTGCGTGCGTGCGTGGTACACAGCACCTTCGTTCAGCAACCCACCCACCCCATCCCCCGGCCCAGTTTGATAATGAGGCCGAGTCTCGCACAGTGGCGCACAGGTGTGCTGTTGGCCTCGCCTCAGACAAAACTACCCTCAACTGCCTTGGTCACAGGACAAAGAAGGAACAGAAGCATGCCGAGGCTGCGCTCAGCATGATGATAATGATATGCTGTAGCGCCAGTGAACCATCACGGCTGTGGATCACGTGCTGGAGTGGTGGTCACCAGATCTTTACTCACCGTGGTGAGAGCTCAGAGCTCGTATCTGTGGGTTATGCTGTGGCGATGAAGCATGGAGAAGAAGCATATTGAGCGCATATGCTACAACACCGACCTTGAATCGCGTGCCGGAATCGTGATCGACAGATGTTTACCCTCCCCGATAAGAGCTCAGGCACTGTTGACAGTGTCACAGGGAAAGGTAAATCTAGCAAGTGTTTGCACTGTTGCAGTGTCATACAGTTCCAGGAACAAAGTCCACGACGCACAACAACAGCGCGAGATTCTCCATAAGGGTTCAAACTCGGGTCAACTACAGTCCATAACAACAACAACAACAACAACACTCTGGATGGTGTGGCAGTTATAGTGCCAATGACCAGTCTAACGACCCTACCTTCCATACTGACTTGCCAGTTATTGTTCCAAATAAAACGGCAGTTCCTCTAGGTCTCGACAACGTAGGTATAGCAGTATAGCAGTTAGGCAACTTCAATCAGACCGTTCCTTTAATCCGGCTCCCAAGTGCCGTCCCTTTAATGATCCCACGCACCAGAGATGTATTGGAACCCCTTCAGCAAAATCAATATTTATTGACAATATTTTTATGTGTTTTCATCAATACTGTGCCAGGTTGATGCCAACAGTATCCTAGAGAACTCTTAGTTGCCATGGAAACCACGGGAAAGGTCAGGGTTAGCAGTAATAGATGTATTGACAATAAATTCGTCGTTAATGAATATTGACAGTAAAATTATTGTCGGTAGATATTGACAGAGGGAGATCCCCATAATTTCACTGTAGTTTATTTCTAATTAACGTTACCTTAACTACCTGAGTATTGGTACCTCAACCACATGGGTAATACTTCGAGAATACTTATCAATCTCACTGAGTAACACTACGTCCACCTCAACGAGAATACTTCGAGAGCCGAGTAACTGAGTAACGTTACTTCAGGTACCTGAGTAATCGTCTCAGAATACTTTGAGAGCAAGAGGGTCACCCTTGAGCGGCGGCGACAGATGAGAAAAATACGAGAGAGAGGAAGAGAGAGGGAGAGAGAGAGAGGCGAGTGGGGGGTGCCATCGTCTCAGTCTCAGCTGACCCTGTGCCAAACAGTGCCATCACCACCACCACCACCACCACCACCTCGCTACCTTCCCCGGCACCATACCTGCCTCGCTTGCCCAGTCACAACATAGTTCGTTGATGCACTATACTCACTTCACCATACTACCCCACCACCCTTCGCTTCACCATACCAACACTCCACTTCCCTTTGCCAACTCCCTCTACCTGCACCATACCAACTCCTCCTCTCCCCCCTCCCTTCACAACACCAAGGTATCTGTGTTGGTAACTTCCTAAATATAACCCGTTAGCTTTAACATACCACCCCCTACGTTCACACTACCAACAAGCTGACTGTGGTCAGGACTACCTGTAGTTAACTAAGCTCGTAAACACGATTCATTCAACTCTTCATTAACGAAGGGGGCGACGAGTGCCACTGCGGTGAATAGAATCGCCTGACGACAACAAGAACATGGGGAACAGGACCGGCCGGTATGGAAGGGCCCAGTCCCTTTTAACATGGGAGGGGGCGTCCTTTGCATATTTTATTTTGGCTAACGTCAGGCGAATTTATTCAGCCTAGTGGGGGGGTGGCTGAACGGAATCGTGCTCGGTCGAAAACCCCAGTGAAGAAGCCTATTCCCGGCCTGAAATTGTAGGGTTAGGGGGAGATATGTTAGTTAAACGATCTTAATTAACTTTGTTTCCTGTGGTGATGCACTTCAGAGGCTTTGTTCTGGTCAGCGCCTGGAGGGGGAGGGGCGAGGGGCGTGGTGTTGGGAGAATAAATTCATATTTTGGTCGCTGCTGCATATTCGCGAACAGCGCGAAATAATTATCTCGCGAAATAATCTGGTCGGATGATCCCCATTTGCAGATGACAACAGTGCGAGATTCGCAAAAATGTATATAGAAATAAATAGAAAATAAGATAAAGATAATTAAATAAAATAAAAAATAAAATGAGAAATTAAAATAGGAAAATAGAATAACACAAAAAATAAAGTTAATAAAAAAATAGAGCTTACGGCAGGAGGAGCTTAACTTCAGCCGAGAATGTCGACTTTGCCCCGGAGAGCCAGGGCAAATGACAGTCACCGTTGGGAATCGACCTCGATCATTCCCAGTGAGCCAATCATCTCTCAAGTGTGTTTCGCCCTTTCTTGTGGCACTCCGTCGGTGATCGACGTCGACAGTGCTCCGGTGAAGTGTGATGGTTTGAGTGAGGCTGGGAGTGAGGTCTCTCATGCACCTGACGGTGGTGTACCGACAAGTAACCTTACTTATCACCGAACGCCATTCGATTCGCCTCGCTCACAGAATCATCTCCAAGGGGGATAACCTAAGATGGATGAGGCAAAGGGCTCGTCGATGCATGTCGTGTGTGTGTGTGTGTGTGTGTGTGTGTGTGTATGTATATATATATATATATATATATATATTATATATATGCATGTCTATACATATATATATAGATAGATATGTATATAATATATATATATATATATATATATATATATATATATATATATATATATATATAATGAGTATATCATGGCGACAACCGGCACTAAAGGAAATTTAACACTCAGAACGAAAAGTGGTAATAATTGGAAGAAAAGTGTGGAGACTTGGGCTTAAATTCTTGGTAGGAATTGCTTTTAAGCCCCCTCCCCACCCTCGAGGAGAAGCATCAGTTAATCCTGGGATTAATGTTAACGAAGACGGGTAGAGTAATCCCCGGGGTTTGTCTCATCCCCCCCCCCTTCTCCCCTGTCGGAATCGAACCGGGTCGCATATTGGAAGGCCTGGAAACAAAGATAAGGTTCATTTCACTTCTGGGTACTACAGAAATCGACCGACGCCAACTGCGAGGTTTGTGTACGTCGTAGGTTTACGATACGCGCGAGTTGCGAGGTCGCAATCTACGACTCAAAGATACGAGCTGCTCACAAATCCCAGGAAGACATAAAAGCCAGTGTAGTACGTAGAACTGGAGCCAACTGCACACACACACACACACACACACACACACACACACACACACACACACACACACACACACACACACACACACTCGTGGCGCAGTTGGTAGAATTCCCGGCTGCCACTATGGAGGTCCGGGTTCGAATCCCGCCCAGGGCAGAATTAATTTCAGTATCGCTGCGCTGCGGGTTGTTACTTCAACTCTCGTGGGCGGGGAGTTGGGTGTGTGTGTGCGTGTCAGGTCACAGCATTACCCATAGATCGGTCATACATGAGCACTGAGCTCTCTTCCGGGAGGGAAATAGCTGTCGATCATGAGTCCAACGCGTGATCCAAAGGCCATGGTGAATCACACACACACACACACACACACACACACACACACACACACACACACACACACACACACACACACACACACACACACACACACACACACACACACACACACACACACACACACACACACACACAGTAGAGGTGTACGGTATAAACATGTGTGCCGAGTAGCGGGTTGATTTCCATCGTGGTTTCGGGCGACGTAGGCCCGTGTTCGACTCCAACAATTACGGGCAACGTCTACCTGACCCAAATAATTCGAGCACCTAGGGAAAAGATAACGGTTTCCTAACGTGACGGTATATATATATATATATACATACATATATATATGTATATATATAAATATTTATATATATATATGTATATATATGTGTGTGTGTGTGTATATGTATATATATGTATATATATAAATGTATATATATATATTATATATATATATATATATATATATATATATATATATATATATATATATATATCTGTTTACCAGTAAGGAAAACAAGAAACACGAAATTCCCAAGCGCTTTCATGTGTTTCACATCTTCAGGGGATAAAATTGGTATAAAGTAAGTAATAAAAGACAAGTAGTAACAATAGGAGCAGGAATGTTACAAGACAAATAATATTAGGGGAGGTAACAAAGGTAATCTGGGATAGGCAGAGAAAGTGAAAAGTAACGGTGATAGCACATGGTTATATATATATATATATATATATATATATATATATATATATATATATATATGGTGGTTACAGAATTGTGTCCCGGGAACTGGTTATTTTACTAAGGACAAGAGCGTCTCAATTCTTATAGGTTCGCCAACAGGTTCGTTCGTTCTTGTGACCTTGCCAAGGTCAACCCCAAAACGTGGTCGTGGTTTTGAGACGCATCTCGCCCCGTCGGGATTGGGTATTACCTGTTTATATACTTGAAGTAGTACATAGAAACTGCAAGAGTAGAACAATGGAAGTAGCCTATATAGATAAATGAATATTAAAAAATAAACGTAATAAAGATAAATATGTGTGGAAATGATAAGATAAGTGAAAAAGAAGAAGAAGGCAGTGGAAATATAAAGTCTTAAAAAAAAAAAAAAAAAAAAAAAAGTTGGGGAAAAAAGTTCAAGGTCTTTCCATAGAGGAAGATACCTCGATCCTGAGAGGACGGAAGAATAAACACCGAGACTGAAGATGACCTCGGGTCATACGACGCTGTCGCCGTCGGGATTTTCGGATCCCCCCCCCCCCGAGTCCTTTTGTCAGGTCATGTTCGATTATCATTTCAGGTCAGGACAGGGCAAGTGCCGCCGAAAATGTGGCTAACATTTCAAGAAGACCGTCATCCCGACGTCGATACTGATCGAGGGCGGCGTAGTTTGTTCAACGCGACAGCGATAAAGTCTTCAGCGGCGATACTCTGAGTGTGGTGCTCCGTGTTAAGGCGTGCGGGTGACGGGGAATAAAAGCCTCGCCGCCATCGATCATCACAGGGAAACCTGTCCAATGTTGCAAACGAACAAAGGACGCCGAGGTTGCACACAATGATTGCAAGCAGCAGTTTGTAACCCGGAATTGGCCCTTACCTATGGCGAACTACCCGGAATTGGCCCTTACCTGTGGCGAACTACCCAGAATTTGTCCTTACCTGTAGCGAACTACCCGGAATTGGCCCTCACCGCTGGCGAATGGTGAACCACAAGGAATTAGCCCCCACCACTGGCGAACTATCAGGAATTGGCCCGCACGACTGGTGAACTACCAAAAATTGGCACTTACCACTGGCAAACTACCAGGAATTGGCCCTCACTAGCCTACTGGCGAACTATGAGGAATTGGCCCTCATCACTGGTGAACTACCAAGAATTGGCACTTACCACTGGCGAACTACCAGGAATTGACCCTCACTACTGGCGAACTATCAGGAGTTGGCCCTCACCGCTGGTGAACTACCAGGAACTGACCCACACGACGTGGAAACTACCATGGAGTATATACATACAAACGAAGCTTTAATTACTGACCTTTACATGCATACATACATATATATAATCATGCATACATCCGCACGGTGTTGCTGGGTCATGAGCCCCAAAAAGGAACCCTGACCTTAACAAGAACAGGCCACTTCACGACAGAAAGAGAACGAACGAAATGACGTCATGAATCTGCTTCGAGTTACGACCTCCACGACATCTGGAGACAATAATGAATTCGCAAGTCGAGTCAGTCGACTGTCGTGCCTCCACATGACGTCACACCATTAGGCTTCCTCCCAGAGCGAAGTGACCTGTTCTTGTATAGACTCTGGTCGTGGTCACAGCACCATGCGCAGTGGTCACACACCATCCCCGGATCACAGTACACTCACAATACATACAATACAGCCTAGGTTACTGTTAGTTGTAGGTAATTAGGTTCTTCGTCAATAAAACCGGTTTAGATAATCGGGTTTCAAGCGAACCCGGACGCCGGCGTCTGGGGTCAGTTCGAGTCAACGCGTAGTGGCTATCGTGCAGAGCCACCTCGTAGAGCTGGGCATGGCATCAACATCACGTTTCACGCGGTATGCCATCAAATGCAACTCTGCTGTTTTGGTACTCCACGGTACTGGGAAAACTGTATACCAAGACCGAAGAAAATTGGAAAAAAAAAGTAAATTAGATGAATATTGAAACAGATACACAAACAAATAACCTAGCCGTATTAAACAGATAATCAAATAGATGAATAGATAGATAATTAAGAATTTATAGATGAATAAAAATGTCTCGTTCTCAGAGGGGTCGATGTTTCCATTAACGTTCGATCAGCTGCTTATGCCGGACACTAAATTTTCAATTTCCTTCGCGTTTAATGTCACATTGTTTCGCGTTTCTTGTGTCCACCAGTACTTTCTTTATTTCACAGCGAAAGGACGGAACGAGTCTGCTGTGTTGGTATAGCCTGAATTCAAAATAAACGACTAAATAATTAAATAAACGAGTCATTAGGTAAATCTATAAGTGATTAGATGACTAGGTAAACAAGTAAACGAGTTATATCAGTGATGAACTACATAAAAACAAACAAACAAGTAAGTAAACAGGTAGACGAACGCGTTTTGGGGAATCCCATTGTACAGGTACCAGCTAAACCCAAGGAGGTGGTGATCGCCCTTCTAGCCCATCTGTAGTGCAAATAAGGAAGTAATTGACAGATTGTCCTCGTCTCTGGTGGAGATGGACAAGTACTACTACGCCCGCCAGGAGCTTCCTGGACAGTAGTGCCTCAGAACCAGTTTCCAGACGTCTTCGGTAGTAGAGACCGTCTGTGTTTGTGTGTGTGTGTGTGTATTGACCTAGTTGTGTTTTACGGGAAGAGAGCTGTGCTCGTGGTGACCCGCTTTTGTATCTTTCAGCATCCAGTTTGATCTTAAATTTTTGTATAGTTTTTGCGCTCACTGTTTCCTCACTCAATTTGTTCCATATATCCACCACTGTGTGTGTGTGTGTGTGTGTGTGTGTGTGTGTGTGTTTGTGTGTGTGTGTGTGAATCGCTCGTAGAATCCTATCTCCCATTTTCTAATGACCATACTTAGCTTCAAATTCATGTATGGATTCAGTATGGACTGTATCACCTAGATAATTGTATATGCGTGTGTGAGTGTGTGTGTGTGTTTTGTGTGTGTGTGTGTGTGTGTGTGTGTGTGTGTATCGAGGATGAGGCGGCCTTGAGGCAGAGGTGGGTGAGGGGCGGGGGGATGGGTTGTGGAGGAGCGGTTTTGATTAAGTCGTTTTTCTCTGGTGGCCAGCGTAATAACGCACGAGGCAGCTCGCGGATCGGGTGGGGCATCGGTACTGGCAACAAGTATGAGGGAAGGGACGCGTGTGAGTGGTGAGGAGCCATAATCACTGCCGCGGTGAGGGGGCATACACCATGAGGCGCTGAGTACCTGCGGCCGAGAACCACCACCTTTGCGGCTGGACTGTTGCTGGTAACTGTGGTCACTAACGAGAATCTGGGAGGAGAGCGGGACTCGAACCCGCGAGATGTGAGAGACCAACACGGGTTCCTTCCCCGACTTCGGAACTAATGCACTAACTAAACGTAGCCTAACCTAACCTAACCTTTGACACAATTTTTTAAAAATCTCCATGGTTGGGGGTCGTAATGACGTCATCCGGGTTGGGGGTCGTAATGACGTCACCGAAGTGCAATGGGGGAGGAGGAGGAGGGGAGGATGCAAGTGGAGGGAAGGGACCAGAAAGGAAAGTTTTAATCACTCGAGGACGCTTAAGGCTTTGAGTCGCTGTCTTCTTTTTCTTCTTTTGCTTCTTTTTCTGGGCAATTCTTTCAGGACCTTGTAAATACTTCGTTTACTTGATTCCTTTTATTTGGTATTTAAATCTATCTTCCTTGTTTTTTTTGTATTGGTGTGTACATATGTACACACACACACACACACACACACACACACACACACACACATACACACTCGTGTGTGATTGTGTGTGCGTATGTGCACGTAGTTTTATTCCGTTTCTTTGTCCGATTTTTCTTTGTTGGATGCAGAGAAAAAAGTAACGCAATGACCCAAACCATAAATATGAGGAATCTCTCTCGCTTGCTCTCTCTCTCTCTCTCTCTCTCTGTCTTTCTTCTCTCTTTCTCTCCCTCTCCCTCTCTTTTATCTTTTCTCTATCTCGCTCTCTCTTCTTTCTTTTCTCTCTCTTCTATCTCTTCTTTCTATCTCTTCTCTCTCTCTTCTCTCTATCTCTTTTCTTTCTCTTCTCTCTCTCTCTCTTCTCTTTCTCTTCTCGCTCTTCTCTCTCTCTCTTCTCTCCTTTTTTCTCCTTTTCTCTTCTCTCTTCTGTCTCTCCCTCTACTCTCCCTCTCCTCTCCCTCTCCTCTCCCTCTTCTCTCCCTCTTCTTACTCTCTCTCTCTAGATGCATAATGTTGACGTCGTCCTTCGGGTGAGCTGAGGAGTAGGTGGAGGAGGAGGAGGAGGAGGACGACTTCCATGCTCTTCCTTCTCGTGCGAACAAGTGGCACAGTCTGTCTGTTCATGGGGGAGAGGACAAACTAGATGTCCGGCGATCAGCATCGATCTGTGGGAGGAATTGGTCTAGAGTTATAATATTCCTTTATTGCTCAGAGAGGGCGTCTCCCGTCCCCCGTCCCCCCCCCCCCACACCGAACTGCAAGACTTGAATTAAACAATCTGTAGACAGTAAGAATAATATAAAAATGTTTCAATTCCAGTTAAAAAGCTAGGTGAGAGGTTCTCCCGAAAACTGAATAAAATAGTTTGCTACCAAGAAAAAAACAAAACAAAACAAAAAAACAAAAACAAAAAAAGGACAAACAAAAACTCGCCCAGCCGGGAGGTAAACACCGCCACCTATGAATGATGTAGTTTTTATCAGTTCGCTCTTTTGATGTTATCATTATTTACAGCGGAGTGGTTCCTCTCCGCGAGTAGAAACCGGATCCTGGGATGAAGAAAAAAAGTGAAAAAAGTGACAGATTTACTTAGAATGGAGAGCGCGGGATCATCCGTGTTGCCCAATATGGGCAATCCCCGCTGATTCCCAGGAGGCGCCGACCAGATGGAGCGGACGTTCTGGCTTTGTTGATGCGAATTTGATTCATCTTGACGTGGGCAACACCAGTAGATAGTTGAGTGTCTATTAACAGCACGTAAACAGTTTAATAACACGTCATTAGTTGACTAACATGCGATCAGTTGACTATCATCGACATGTGGGTAGTTTACTATCCTTAAAACATGAATAGTTGACTATCTTCAACACGTGAATAGTTGACTATCTTCAACAAGCGAATATTTATCTATCAACAACACGTGAATAGTTTACTAACATGCGATTAGTTGACTATCTTTAATATATGAATAGTTGACTGTATCAACATCCCATGAATAGTTGACTGTCTCCAACGCGTGAATAGTTAACTATCTATCAAAAACACGTGAATAGTTGAATATCTTCATAAACACAAATATTTGACTTACATAAATTATTTACTGGCTTCATAAACGAATAGCCATTTTTATGAGCATACAAATAATTTGTCCTCTTTATAAACTCGTATTATTGTCACTTCATAAACGGCTAACTTACATTCCAATGATTTATTGCCGCAGTAAAAACACTAAGTAATTAATTTGCCATCTTCATAAACAACGCGCGGTTAATTCGCCTGTTTTCATAAACACACAATCGCAATTCAACCATTAGTTGCAGTTCTCGAACGGCGTGCGTGGAAGACTGGGTTTGGCAAAAAAAAAAAATAAAAATAAAAAACGGATTTTTTCTGAATGAACATCAAAAGTTCACTTCGGTGTTCACCGTTCGCATGAACACTTCCCACGTTCAAACCTCCCTCTCCTCCTCTCCCCCCCCCCAACCTCCCCCCCAAGACGCAGACGTGTCATGGATGGCCTGCACTTGCTGCATGAGGCGGAAAGTCTGGATGCACGTAGGCGGTGGTGCAAACACACATACAAACATACCAAAAGATCCTTTCCCCCTTATAAGGAGGGTGGCCAAGTCAAAGATTACACACACACACACACACACATTCGCATTCACCCATCCCACACCTATTCGTCGCCCCTCCCGTCTAATCATCACCCCGTGGGTGAAGAGGGGTCATCCCCTACTCCTGCCACACTCCTCAAGTCGGAGGCAACATAGCGAGGCACAGTACTTCCACTGTCATAAGTCGCTTTGAAAGTCTTTTAAAATTGTTTGATTGCATGTTTATACTGAAAGAAGATCAAGGGATAGAAAGTATATATGGCATTTTTGTATAATTTTGTGCCCGGCGTAATCTGACCTAACCTAACCAAACATGGATCAGCCTAAACTAATTTAACTATTGATAATCTTAACCTCGCCTAACCACGCCTGATTCACTAACCATCAATATGATTTTATGCGGTATACTTCCACCTATTTATTTCATTTATCAATTTTTATTTTGTTTTTTTAGTTACTTAGTTTTGTCTTTATTATTTTGTTTCTGTTAGTTAATTGATTTTTTATTTTCTGTATAATTTATTTTATTCATTTATTTTTGTTTATTCGTTTATTTTTGCAAATGTAGAGGAAGCATGAGGGACCACAGCATTGCGCCTAACTACCGCAGCATGCTGGAGCAGCATAGAGTACTAATTCTCCGAAGGAAATGACAGGCGGCTAACCGCACTCTGCGTCTTTTCTGAGTTTCCCCCTGATTTTAATTCCCCCAGCGCGTCTTTGCGGTAAAAAAGAAAAGGTGGGGGGGGAGGGGGAAGGGGGGGCTGCCTGCATGGCGTCAGGGTTGCCAACCTTGGCGGCAGGTACATCCATCGTTGGCGTAAGTTACGACCCCGCGCAAGGTGGTTGACATAGACGCATCTGTAGCACGGACGGCAGAGACAATGAGGATGATTAAACAGCGATCGAAAGCCGCGCCCAGTGTGAATGGAGCATTTAGAGCAAAATATATATATATTTTTTTTTATAACAAATTAGACCTTTTTGCCTGCGAAAGAACTTTTTTTTTGTGTAACATTGGACCTTTTTTGCCTGCAAAAGATTTTTTTTTTTTTTGGTGTGTGTGTGTGTGTGTGTGTGTGTGTGTGTGTGTGTGTGTGTGTGTGTGTGTGTGTGTGTGTGTGTGTGTGTGTGTGTAACAAATTGGACCTTTTTTACCCAGAGGCCACACCCAAAAAATAACGAAATCGCCTGACCACATTAACTAGTCCAAAATCTCTAAACTATATCACCGACTTGAAAAGGTGTTGTCTGTGAAATATGAGGTGACCCTTGTTGTCATTGACAACAAAAGCTTACCCACAAACCACCACTATTATTTTTTAATATTATTTTTCACTGTTGATATTATTAATATCAATCAAATGTGATCTTGAATATTTTAGTGTTAATCAAGCATTGACATTAAAAGTGATTTTGTATTGTTTTGTTTTTTATTTTATTTTTTATCTTGGACCTGATGCCATTTTTTTTACGTGATTTTTATTTTATTTACTTGTTTATATATTTATTTATTTATTTATTTATTTTACGTTGGAGGCGATGTCGCTTAATACCTTTGTAATCACCGGTAGAGTTGGGTTATTCTAGCCTTCGAATCGTAGGAGGGTGGAGATACTTTTGTAGTGACATCCTGTAGCAAGAAGTCTACAGGAGCCATGAAGTCCACGACAGCATGGATTCTCAAAACGGACCATCAGGGGTTACGTGGGACCTTGACAAGGGGGGGGGGGGGTCCATCAGAGCCATCTGGCAATACAGGTGGAATGTCGACCATGGGCAATGGCAGTCAGGAGAATATATTGATTATTTCTGTAATTATATTCTTATTGTTAATTGTTATTTTGTGTTTGTGTGTATGTCCCCTTTTTGTGTCCAGCTATGTGAGGGAACCCGCAGTTTGTTTTCTGTCATGAAAGGGGTTCTCGGTTGGGGAGAAAAAAATTGAGAAGATCCTGCACGGTGGCTACAGCACTTGTGCGACCATCAGGCAACCCGCAGAGGAAATTAGAGTGTATATGTGAACCGCGACATTTGGGTCATTTTCGAGTCGACGAGCGGCGCCTGGGATCCACTTGGGTCGCCGCACATTAGGCCCGCGCGCGCGGACCGCACGGCGGTCGCTCTTCCGCCGAAGGATGGAGGCTGCGGAGAGCAGCAACTCTGCTGCTCCAGCTGCACCTGCAGTATTCTCAAAACAGCTCGAACAAGTCGCTCGACAGCTGCTACAGCGTCGGTGTGTTTTGCTAATGGGCAGCTGTTCATTTGCAGATGTTCATTTATTTGTTCGTTTTTTATTTGTTATCTATTTGTTTAGCATTTGTTTGTTTATGTGAATATATATATATATATATATATATATATATATATATGTAATATATATATATGTATCTATATATAATATATATATATATATATATATATATATATATATATATGATATATGTATATATATATATGTAATATATATATAATATATGTGTGTGTATATATATATATATATATATATATATGTGTGTGTGTGTGTGTTATTCACTTATTAAGTTATTTATTTGTTTATATTTTGTAATTACCTGCGTATTGGCTTTTCATTCTTTTTAAGCATGTTGATGGAATGTAAGACCCTCAATTATTTATTGTTTACATGTTTATTTTTTGTGTTGGAAGTTAGCTTTGTCTTGGGTCTTTGTTTTTTTAAATCTTGATTTTTAACCCTCTGGGCCGACCGGCTTCAACGCTTCCACAAGACGGTGTGTGATTCACCATTGTCATGGATCACGTGTTGGACTCGTGATCGACAGCTGTTACCCTCCCGGATGAGAGCTCAGAGCTCATATATGACCGATCTAGGGGTAATGCTGTGACCTTACACGCACACATACACACCCAATTCCCCGCCCACGAGAGTTGGAGTAACGACTCGCAGCGCAACGATACTGAAATTATTTTAGTCCTGGGCGGGATTCGAACTCGGACCGCTGTAATAGCAGTTGCGAGCGCTACCACTGCGCCGTCGAGAGAGTGTGTGTGTGTGTGTGTGTGTGTGTGTGTGTGTGTTCACTTGGTCTTTGGTGTGTGTGTGTAAATGTCATGGACAGCTCACAAAATGGTCTTTGATAGGACTAACACTTTCGTGACATATATACTAGAATGGGGGTAAAGAATTTGGTGAATTGTGATTGGTTGTTGATGTTGTTAGCAGTGGTGGTAGAGACAAACCAGGATATGGTGTTTAGGTGGGGGAGATATGTGTGTGTGTGTGTGTGTGTTTGTGTGTGTGTGTGACACTTAGAAGACTTAGTGGTCAGAAGGCCCACTAGTCAGAAAATTGGTAAATTATACAGTGGCCAAAAAAAAAAATAATAATAATAAATAGATAAATAAATAACTTGCACAGTCTCATCTTTAGGAATATAGGAGAAAGAGTAGTTGAGCATTTTGAAATTCCAAGCAGAATATGGACTTAATTGACCTACTTTCTATATATGAATATAAAGTACTAGCTTATCGTATACCCAGAACGCCATTTGAATTGTAAAATATAATTCATGTGAGTATAACTCATAGAATATACTAAATGAAATATATAAGATATAATTCATGAGATATACTAACCTAACCTTACCTAAAATTCTGCAAATTGCAGCAACCCTTTTCCATTTAAATGATATCCTAACTAATATTGAACAAAAATTCTGGACATAAATCTCCAAAATGGCGGAGATTTGGCCTAAATATCTATGTCGGCGACCTAAATGCTTATGTCTAGACATAACCTCGACATTATGGACAGCTGATTTAGGTAAAATATCCGCCATTTTGAAGATTTATGTCTAGACTTAGGGATTAGGGCTACTAGGATTTCTGACTAAAGGGCGGACGCCGGGGGAGACTCCAGTCTACAATGAGAAAACCCGAACTACGACAAAGGCTGTCATGCCTATCCACCTCGCAGTGCAGTTGACGACTGAGATGGCAAAAAAATATAGATCCATGTATATTAATGATGAATTGTTATGATTTTATTATTGTTATTATAGTAGTAGTATAATATTACTACTAGTAGTAATATAGTATTAATAATAATAATAATATTAATAATATTCTCATTATTATCATTATTATTATTAATAATATTATTATTATTATTATTATTACTACTACTACTACTACTACTACTACTACTACTACTACTACTACTACTACTACTACTACTACTACTACTACTACTACTACTACTACTACTCTACTACTACTACTACTACTACTACTACTACTACTACTACTACTACTACTACTACTACTACTACTACTACTACTACTACTACTACTACTACTACTACTACTACTACTACTACTACTACTACTACTACTACTACTACTACTACTACTACTACTACTACTACTACTACTACTACTACTACTACTACTATTATTATCATTATTGACCAAACATTTGTATCACCGTAAGGAATATTAAGACAACAATATCGCCACTGCTGGCGACAATAACGCCATCGCCATTTAAGAAATGCGCCATTCTCGATCACTATCGCTGTTGGCATGGCGGTATTCTGCCAACAATAATCTGACACTAATTTGATCTAAGTAAACTTAACCACACACACACACACATATACACACACACATATACACACACACACACACACACACACACACACACACACACACACACACACACACACACGCATATATATATATATATATATTCGTCATATAGAGACTATACGCAAGAAGATAATCAAAAATTAATCTTCAATAGCATTTAACCTCGTCTGCCTGCAAGAATATATATACGTATGTATATATGTGTATATGCATATATATATACTCGGCGATATCTTCATCTTAATATAGAAAAAAATTCAACTAAGTACACGTAAAGTGTGCGCAAGCTTGTTCTTCCGACTGTACATCGAATAAATATCTAAATTATGAAGTGATTTTAACTCCGTGCTCCCTCTTCTCATATTGTTAATAAGGTGGTTATTAATTTTAAGATCTCCTGTACTGTTCTTAGCCTCTTTTTCTTTGTATATACTCTTTTATTTATGTTTTTCATTATTTTTCTTTCTTTTTTGTGCATGCTTCTTGTTTCTTCTTCTTCTTCTTCTTTATTCATTTATTTTTTATTTTATCTGATTTTATTTTATTTTTTATTTTATTTTTTATTTTTATTTTTATTTTTTTCATGCTTGGTATATGATCTGATTCGGCCATCCCCCTCACAAGGGGGAAAGGGCCTCTTGGTATTTGTGTATATTTTTTCGTGATGCTGTGTGCATCTTCAAAGGAATATAAATCTTTCCCGTGATAAGGAATTAATGGAAACTATCCCTTGATCGGTTACCCTGGATCCGTATATCTGTAGG
>NC_134779.1:55287008-55299508 GCF_046742065.1 Oratosquilla oratoria
CAAACTCCGAAGTTGGACAAAGGTTATCATGCTTAGCCACCTCGTAGAGCTGATGACGGTGCTTTCTGAGGAATCCCTCGAAGGTAGAGTTCCCGCGGTGGAGCGGTGACCCCTCCATCAGGAGAAGTTTCTGAAAGAACCTGAAAGTTTTAACATTACCTGAAGTTTCAGCTTCAGTCCATCCCACCTTCCTCCATGTACGTCAGTCATTTCCTTCCCCCATCGTCCTTACCCCTTCCCTCCTTGCCTTTCCCCCCTCTTCTCCCCCCTCCTCCCCCCCGAAGTTCGTCGTCGTGACCTGGCCCCGCCCAAGGTTCTTGGTCTCCTCCGCCCTTCTCCCAAGGGGTCGGAAACCCGCCCTTCTCCAAAAGGATCGCAGCCTCACCCTTTTTCGAAAGGGGTCGCGGACAACCCCCTCCCCCCTTAACCCCTTCGTTGTTTCAAGTGTCTTCTGCCGCCCTTCCTTGTCCTCCACTCCCTTCAAGACTTCACTTCACCTCCTCCTTCCTCAAGGTCCCCCTTCCTGTCTTCCTCCCTTCACGACCTCTCCTTCCTTTCTCTCCTCTTTGTGACCTCATTCGGACCTCCACCCCCCCCCGCCCTCCCGCTGGACCTTCGCCCCCCCCCCCCCTCACAGTTGGATAAAATAGCCTGACGGTGCATCTGCCGAGGGGGAGGGTTTAGTATCCCCTTCCTCCTCTCCCCCTTCTCCCCCCCCTGTGCCAGCATGACCTCAATCCCTTTCTCCCCTCCCCTCACCTCCCCCCTCCCCCACCTTCTCTTACTCACTCCCACTCCCTCGCCTTTCCCCCTCTTCCTTCTCCTTCCGCTCCTCCTCTCCCTTTCCCTACCCCTCTTCTTCCCCCTCCTTCCTCCTCCCCTCCACCGTGACTGCCCCCACGCTCACCCATCTTCATTAACTGCCTTCCTTCGCCGCACCAGCCAGAATCAAGTATGGACAAACGAACAGCAACAGATGCGTTGGTCCTTACGTGGCCGTTTCGGTATATATATATATATATATATATATATATATATAGTATATATATATATATTATATATATATGTATATATATATATATATATATGTATATATATATATTATATATGTATACACACACACACACACATATATATATATATATATATATATATATATATATATATATATATTGTGACAAGCTGATCTTGTTGCTGACGCACCCGGGGGCTGAATAAAATCACCTGGCCGCAAAATAGCGTCGTCACTGTGCTAACCGGGTCTGTGTTCCCCTTCCCCTCTCCCGCCCCCTCCCCCTTTCCCCCTTCCCCTCCCCTTCCCCCTCCCCATCTGTTTGACCCGATCACCAACCATCCTCTCCCTCTATCCCTCCCTCACACCTCAGTCCTTTTTACTCCCCTCCCTTCTTCTTTCTCCTTCCCTCCTTCCTCCCTTCCTCCTTCCTCCCTTCCTCCTTCCCTCTTCCCACCTTCCTTCCCCCCTCCCTCTTTCTACCTCCCCCACCTCCCTCTCCCCTCCTCCTTCTACCTCCCCCACCTCCCTCTCCCCTCCTCCTTCCTCCCCCTCTCCACCTCCTCCCTACTCATCACGCACTCACACTCCACCTGCGGTTCCCCACCTTCTCTTGGCTTCTCCTCCTCCTCCTCCTCCTCCTCCTCCTCGCTCCTCCACTTTCCCTCAGCGCCCCAACTCATTCTCCCCCTTTCTCCTTTGCCCTTCCACCCCTCCACATTCCTTTCGTTTCCCCCCACTCCCAGCCATCAATCCCCCCTCCCTCCCCCTCCCCCCTCCCCCTCCCCCCATTGGCTTTTCCGACGGAGCCACAATGTCGCCGGCTGCCTCCATCTCTCCGCCATTCCTCCTCTTCCTCCTCCACATCTTCCTCCTTCTCCATCCTTCCTCCTCATCCTCCTTTCTCCAGCTCTTCTTCCTCGTCCTCCTCTCACTCATTCTCCTGCTTCCCTTCCTCCTTCGCTTCCTCTCGTATTCCTCCTCCTCTTACTTCCCTTCCTCCTCTGCTTCCTCCTCCTCCTCCTCCTCTTCCTCTTCCCTTCCTCCTCTCTTCCTCCTCTCTTCAGTGGACCTTCCATCATGCGTCAGTTCGACCCACATTTTTCATTTTGGCTGAACCCAAAAATATTATTATTAGTATATCTATTATTATTGTTATTATCATTATGATCATCATTATTATGATTATCATTATGATATTTATCATTTATTATTATTACTGTTATATATCGTTATTATCATAACTATTTACGTCAAACGCATTCTTCCTCTAATGGCGTCGAACGCCTGAATAAAAAAAAATAATCGCGATGAAACGTCATCGTTTACGTCATACGAAGTCCACCCGATGGGGGGGGGAGGGGTGACGTCACGGTCGGGGCTCGACCCGTTTCGGCTATTGCGAATTCGTTTATTAGCCTCGTGCACTGTCTTCACCACTCACGCTTGGCACCAACACTAACACCAGCACTATATCCAGCACAAACACCAACACTTACACCAACATTATCACCAACACTAATACCAGCACTATCACCAACACTTACACCAACATTATCACCAACACTAACACCAGCACTAACACCAACACTCACACTAACATTGTAACTGGCAGCATCACCAGCAGTGACATTGGCAGTCACCACCACTAATTCTAACACTAACACAATCATCAACACCATCATCACCACTATCAGTATGATCGACACAACCACCACCACCACCACCACCACCACCATCACTACCCCTACCAACACCACCACCACTACCACCACCACTACTGTCATCAACACCACCTCCTCTATCACCACCACAACGAACTCCTCCATCACCACCACCACCACCACCAAGACCACCAGTACTGTCATTAACACCACTACCTCCACCACCACCACTTCCTCTATCACCACAATCACCTCCTCCACCAATACCACTTCCTCCACCACCATCTCCATCACCACCACCTCCATCACCACCACCTCCTCCATCCCCACCATTACTGTCATCAACACCACTTCCTCCATCACCACCACAATCACCTCCACCAATACCACTTCCTCCACCACCACCTCCATCACCACCACCTCCATCCCCACCATTACTGTCATCAACACCACTTCCTCCATCACCACCACAATCACCTCCTCCACCAATACCACTTCCTCCACCACCACCTCCTCCATCCCCACCATCTCCCTCCTCCACCACCACCACCACCTCCTCCATCGCGTACAGTTGACAGTGGGTGTCAGCACTCCAGGTGCCTCCCTCCCCCCCCACTGGCGAAGGGGGGGGGAGGAAGGGGGAGGGGCAGCGAGCGGCTGTCCGTGTCTTGTAAGGGTTGGCACCAACAATTAACTCATGTTGACAACAGTAACAACACTTCGACCCGGTCTCTGTCACCGCGACTTCCACCACCACCACCCCTTCCACCACCTCCACCCCTTCCACCACCTCCACCCCTTCCACCGCCAGTGTTGCTTCATTCGATGTCACCAAGGCCAGCACCAGCCGCTATCATTATCGCTATCACTATCACCATTTCCACAACCGCTATCACCACCATCACCACCAACACCTGATTCTTGCAGACTCCTCCGCCCCCTCCCCCTTGAGCAGCTGGGGGTGCATCGCCTGCAGCTTCGGACACGAGGGGGGGAAGGGGACAGCTGCACAGCTGCTCACCAGGATTGGGTAACACCAGTACGCGTTAGGGACCTAGGGACCGCAGGAAATGTCTCGGACGGGTCACCCCGAGCATAGATTTTCTTTTTGTCGCAGTAGGTAAATACTGCGAACTGTAAATACACAAATAAATAAACACATTAGTTAATTACCGAATAAAGTTGGATAAATGAATTAATAAATATATAAGTAAGATGTAATAGAATTGTTATAGAAATAAGAGGAAAAGGTGGGGATGATATTTGGGGTTGGAGGGGGCTAGCTCATCACTTCCCCCCCTTCCCCCCTTTCCCCCGTCCCCCCTTTCCCCCTTCCCCCCTTTCCCCCCTACTCTCTTCCGCCATAATCTCTGTTCCGCCACCAGCGGTCGTATCCAGGAAGCACGTCGCAATTTATGACATCGTACGCGACGTCGTAATTTACGACGTCGCAAAGGAAGACATTCTCGCGTGACGTCACCATGACGTCACCATTAACGCCAGGAGACGATTTGCTGTGCACAAAGGCGTCACCTTTGCCCTCAGTGCTAGGGCCGGCAGGACGAGTTTTACGCCAAGAGGCGCTGAGTAGCTGCGGCCGAAGCCGTCACCTTTGCCCAACGATGCTCTTTAGGGGCAGTGACAGTCACTGCTGGGAATCGAAGAGGGGTGCGGGATTCGAACCCACAACTAAGCGAGTGCAAGATAACATAAGCGCATAAACAAACGAAACATTTCGGGAAATCATTGACGTCAGTGATAGAGTTCTCAGATAGGAAGAATTTTCTCGGTTGTAAATCACAACCCTATGACGTCATGGGAATATGGGGGGGTTGCCATTACCACCTGCCGCTATCAAGAAAAACGCGATTTTATTCAGCTGAAGGCGATATTACACCGGGTTTCCCCACGGGCTTCACCAACACCAACACCGAGAGAGTTCTTCGTTGGAGTTAAAAACGATTTCGGTGACAATATTCTAATTTTTCAAACCTCCAAATATCAAATCATCTTTCCGTCATACATAGCAAAGCTGAATGATGATCTAAGAGATTGTGAAACTATTCGAATGTTAGAAATACTGTTGGAATGTTCCTAGAAAAGTCTGCGTCTCTGGAAGCGAAGTCATATTCTAGTCACTCGAATGGAGGTTGGAGGTAGGATGTCGGAGGAAAAATATCCCAGTGTGATAAGCCCATAAAGGGAACGAAGTTTATGAATAGAATCGCCTGGCGGCAGTCGGAGTGAAATTTAAAGCACTCAAACCGAGTGGTCACTGGTCTCTTGCATTGCGGCATGATTTGTTCATTTTCTTCTGGTGAACTACAGATGAGGTCATTTGAATTTCCAATATTCTTGATTCGAGATGCCTCCCTCGAAAGGGATTGAAAGTCACCTGATTTTTAACCAGAATGAAGTATACACACATGCCTCTTCCTTCTCCTCCTCCTCCTCCTCCTACTCCTCCACCTTCTCCTTCTCCTCCTTCTCCTCCTCCTCGACATCCTCCTCGTACTGTTTTTACTCGGCTTCTGCTCTTGCTCCTGCATCTCCACCTCTTCCTTCTCCTCCTCCTCCTCCTCCTCGACCTCCTCTTCGTCCTGTTTTTGCTCCTCATGCCCCTGCCTCTCCACTTATTCCTCCTCTTCTTCTTCCTCGCGCCCCTCCTCTTGGTCCTGTTCCTGCCTCTTCACGTCTTCCTCGTCCTCCTCCTCCGCGTCGACCTCCCTCCTCTTCGTCATGTTTTTGCTCCACATACTCCTTCTCCTATTCCTCCACCTCTTCCTCCTCCTCCTCCTCCTCCTCCTACTCCTCCTCCTCCTCCACCACTATTGCCATCACCAACTACATTCTTCACAATCATCCTCCGCCGCCGCCGCCGCCGCGGCCGCTGCCGCTGTCAGCGTCGCGGACATCTCCGCCTTCGCCTCCGCCTCCGCCACCAACGCCGCCTCCTACTCACTGACTTGACTTCCTCGTTCTTCTATCACCACCACCACCACCACCGGGCTTCTTATTACCATTATCACCGTTACCTCACCACCACCATTATCACCGTCACCCCAGTCTCCACACCATTTGTTCCCCCCCAGTCTGAATCCCCCCTCCCCTCTCTCCCCCCTCCCCATGACAGCAACTTTCACCAGCACCGCAAATCCTTCTCCGACCACCCCCATTCCCACTAACCCCCCCGCCCCCCACCCCTTCACAGCTGACCAATCCTGAGGCACTCTTCACACCCACAGTGCCTCGATAACCGCTCTCCACCACCAAGATCTCTCCTCTCTCTCTCTCTCTCTCTCTCTCTCTCTCTCTCTCTCTCTCTCTCTCTCTCTCTCTCTCTCTCTATCTCTCTCTATCTCTCTCTATCTCTCTATCTCTCCAACAGTGACTCAGCGGTTGTACTATTCGTCTCACCGTCTCCCACCAACTCCCACCCACTCCCACCTCCACTCCCACTGTTACCTGCACTCACCCTCTCACCCTCACTGTCACCCCCGACCCCTTCATCACCCAAAGGTGAAAGCCAAGGGGATGAATAAAATCGCCTGGCGCCACTCGGTACGGAAGGTGTTAATCGCGATGGGCTTTCACGGGTTAAGCACCTTCTTCGATGACTCCATTTTGCACCCAAGCACCACTTTGACCCCCCCTTACCCCCCCCTCTCTCTCTCTCTCTCTCCTCTCTTCCTCCTCTCTTCCTCTCCGACCTGCTATCATCGCCCGTCACCATTATGGCTTCATCATTTGAACCTACAAGAAAAACGCAACAACCTCAGCTACTCTTCCTCCTCCTCCTCCTCCTCCTCCTCCTCCTCGTCCTCCTCCTACTCCTTCTCCTCCTCCTCCTCCTCCTCCTCCTCCTCCTCCTCCTCTTCCCTCCAGTGTTATCACTTTCCTTGTTTCGACAACTCTTCCTTCACATTCTTTCGGCCTTTCACCAACCAGCCAGCAGACCGCCTGCTGCCTGCCTGCACCCAGTTCGCCACTACGGACAGTTGCACCACTCCTTCGGATTGTGCCAGTTACCACCCACCCCCCCGTTCCCCCCCGTCCCTCCCCCCCGACTGATACTCCTTCAGGCAGTGCCAGGGGTGCCCCTTCCCGAGCCCACGCGCCTCCTCTTCCTCCTCCTCCTCCTTCTTTACCTCCTTTTCCTCCTCCTACTTCTTCGTCTAATCTTCGTTCTTCTGCTTCTCCGCTTTCTCATCCCACTTCTTCTTCTTTGTCTCCTTCTACTCTTTCTCCTTCTCTGCTTCATTCTCCTCCTCCTACGCCCTCTTCTACTCCTCCTCCGCCTTCTTCTCCTTTTCTTCTTCCTTCTCTGCCTCCTTATCCTCTATCGCCATCTCTTCCTCTTTTTCCTTCGCCTCCTTCTCCGACACTTTTTTCCTCTGTTTCCTTTTCCTCCTCCTCTTCCTCTTCCTCCTCCTCTTCCTCCTCCTCATCTTGGTTCTCCTCCTCCGCCCCGTCCTTTTTCTCCAGCTTCCACCATGGCCTGCGTCCCTTAGTACGCGTTGCCGTGTAACTCTGTGTTAACTTCTTGTTGTTGTTCCCCGACTGTGTTATGCATGAACACTCTTGGGCTTGGCGCTTACGGATGGAAACCTTGGTGATGGCACATACCACCATCACTCCCACCATTTCCATCATTGCCACCATGTCTACCACTTATACTATTGCCTGTAGTTACCAACATTTCCACCCACTGACACCATTTCCACCAGTGCCACTTCAACCACTTCCAACCTACAGATACCATATCCACGCGTGCTACCATTTTCAACCGCTGCCACCGCTTGTATAATCGGGTTCACCCCCTCCAACCATTATTAGCCATGTCTTTCTTCCTATCTGGTGTCTCCACCATCTTCTCCACCATCTCCACCATCATCTCCACCTTCACCCTCGTAATGCGATGCTCCCTCTCCCCCCCATTACAATCAACTTTCCTCCCTCGACCTACGGTGGAGTGCAACCCCTTCCCCTCTCCCCCCCTCGCCTCCTCCACCTACATACATGCATGCATGCATGCAACCTTGCCTCGGCACCACCACGCGACAAGACAACACCTGCTGTACTGTACACTCTCCGGCCTACCTCTCTGCCTGCCTGTCTGCCTTTCTGCCTGCCTGTCTGCCCGCTTCTCTACCTGCCTGCTTGTCTCTATGCTTGTTTATCCGCCTTTCTGTCTGCCTGTCTGCTTGCTTGCCCGCTTCTCTGCCTGCCTGCCTGCCTGTCTGCCTGCTTGTCTCCATGCTTGCCTGGCCTGCTTCCCCGCGTGTTTGCGAGCCTGCCAGTCTGCCTACCTGGTTCCCTGCATACTTGCCTGTCTGCCTGTCTGTCTGCCTGACCGCTGCCTGCATGTACTAATCCCGTTAGGCTTTTTTGCTATTGGCTTTTTGCCGCCACCTCCGCCTCCCTCTCCACCACCACCAACACTACCAACACTACCACCACCACTACCACCTCCGCCTCCCTCTCCTCCCACACCACCACTACCACCTCCACCACCACTACCACCTCCACCACCACCGCCACCACCTCCTCCATCACCAACACCATTACCCACTACCACCACCACCACATTCATTACCGAAGGAGGTGACATGGAAATGAATAAAATCGCCTGACGGCAGCAAGAAATAAAAGGAAAAGGACCACCGGGCGCGGAAGGGTCAAATCAAGACAGGCTATAATGTTAACGAACCGAGTAGGGGGGAGCGGAGGGGAGGTGATTAAGATCGCCTGGCGACAGGAACAGTACCACCCGGGATTCAGGACGCCAGCAAGAACAGGGTTCTCTTCAACACTGACTCTCTGTATATTTTATTCTGTCCGACGCCAAGCGGGTTTTGGACTCCGTGTTGGCCTTGTTGGACTGAGCGAGTTCAGCCTTAACTGTCCACTGCAGGCCCACCGTTCTATCCCGTGAGTGACGGTACAGACTGTACCTCAGCACGGTGGTTTGGTACAGTTGGTCAATCCTTCTTAGCAAAGCATCGCTGAACTTGTTTATCCAAATGTACTCCAAGTCGACACAATTTTTATCTATTTTTTAAGAAACATGATATACCTTGAAATGAAAGAAGAAAGAAAAAATCTGTTTTGGGTATAACTAACACTAGTGCGACCCCAACCAACAAGAAAATATCCTCCCCCACCTTCCTCTTCCCCCATTACTACCACTAGCAAGATCTCCCCCACCCCCCAGCCCCCTTTTCCTATTCCCTTTTCCAACTCCCCTTCCCACATCCCCTCTTCCTCCCATCACTAACACTAGCAAAATCTCCTTCCCCCCCTTCTTCCCTCCCCCTCCCCCCTTCCCCCCCACCATCACCACCACCAGCACCATTACCAGCACCATCTCTTCCACAACAACTACTTGTACGGCGACATTAGGGCGGGAGCGCGGGTGGAAAGCCGTGCGGCCCGAGGGCTTAAGGTCGCTTCTGGTCCGCCCGCCTCCTCCCCGTGCCTCGGCGCCGAGCACAAGGACTATTTTCCCGTGTGCGCCTCTATTGTTGCCCCCGCTCTCCCCTTCGCCCACCCTACGTGCGCGCGCGCTCGCGCACGCACGCACACACACACACACACACACACACACACACACACACACACACACACACACACACACACACACACACACACACACACACACACACACACATACATGCACACACATACACACACGTACATGCACACACACAGAATATATGTGTGTATATATTATATATATATATGTATATATACGTATATACAAATATATATATATATACAGTATATATATATATATACAGTATATATATATATATATACACGAGTATATATATATATATATATGTATATATATATGTATATATATGTATATATATATGTATATATATTTTATATATATATAAATATATATGTATATATATATATATATATATATATATATATGGGTGGATGGGTGAAATCGCCTGTCCTTTGTCAGAACCAACTCAGTAAAGCACATCACTAATTTGAAGGAGTGAAAGCCACCGCGGTGAGTTGAGGCACATTCTCTATCGCACTCCAGGGGGGTTAGGCCGATGGTCCTGCAGTGGGTCCTCAGGGCTGCACACTACCAGATCGAAGGCAGTCGAGTTTCCGCCAGGAGTCGCTTATCTGCGCCCTCGGTGTTTGGGGTGAAGCTAGGGCAGGCAGCGATGGCCGAGAGTTATAGGGATCGAACTTGGGTGTAGGAGGTTCCGCAGAGACGAATAAAATCACCTGGCGCTACCCGGTAAAGTACTACCCGGTACGGAAGTGGGCGGGGTGGTGGGGGAGTGAGTGGAGACGGATCTAGAAAACCCACATTATGTAATCCTACACAGACATCGGTTTGCAATGTTTTGAGTGTAAATACGAGCTGACTTTGGTAAGTTATGAACCCGCATGGGATGGGAGAGGGGGTGGGGGGGCGGTGGGGAGGTGGGGGCCGCGCACCTGCCAACGTTCGTAGGCTACCCCCCCCCCCTCGGCCAAAACTCGGGGAGAATCTGCCGTTAAACTACTTTGGTCATATTCAAGCCTTTCCGTCGTCGTCGTCGTCGTTGTTGTTGTTGATGTTGTTTTTGTTGTTTTTTACCTTTTCTACTGTCTTCTTGGGGTTTTGACTATTTTTTTCTTTCTCTTGTTCTCTGTATTCTTTCTTCTGTTCTTTATTTGTTTTTCCACCCTTTTTCTTTGTCTTCCTATTTTTACTTCTCTCTGCCTTACTCTCTTTATTTTCGACATTTGTTTTCCTAATTTCTCTCTTTTTCTGTCTCGTTCACCCTCTTTTTTGTCTTTTTTATATATTTTTATTTATTTTTTTAATTATCTTGGTATGTACTAGTTAGCAATTGCCAGGATACGAGTCCCTTTTTATTGATTATTTTATATATTCATTCGAATATTGCGATAAATATACTCAAGGCTTATAACTTGCTACATTAATAAGCACATCATGAAGATTTCTGTAGCCTGTATAATTAAATCTCTTTTTCTTTATTTATCTATTTGTTTTATTTATTTATTTATTTCTACTAGGTTTGATACCACTTTCAAAAAAATTTTGCTTATAGTTCGGGGCCCTAAGAAAAATTCATTTGTTAATCAAATAATCATATATATACATTCTCTCCCTCTCCTGTCTTCTCTTTCTTTCCAGTTTCTCTCCTCTCTCTGCCTGCCTCTCTCTCTTTTTTTATATCAGATCATTTATTCATATATTTATTTATTCACCTACCTACTCATTTATTTAGGCATAACAGTGGTTGGAGTTTATATAAACACACATATTGTATTTGTGTATATGTGTGTGTGTGTGTGTGTGTGTGTGTGTGTGTGTGTGTGTGTGTGTGTGTGTGTGTGTGTGTGTGTGTGTGTGAACGGCTCACCACATAAATCACTAAGATAAAAAAATGGGTCTAACCCTTCCACTACATTATCCTTCCGAAGTCGCCAGCCATAATAAAGCATGTAGAGTATGTCATCATAGGAAACTGGACTTAATACAGAGCGACTTAAAAAAAATCCTACTCGAATTAGATTACTCTCCTCGTCAGAACAAATCCCCGCCCTCCCCCTCCCCCTTCCCCCCTCGCTTCGCCCCGATGACGTAAGAACAAAAAAGCTGCCGTGATTGGTCATCGCGATGCGCCTGGCCAATCGGCGACGTATATGTACCTTGACGTCATCATAAGGGGGCGGAGCCTTTAGTGACTAAATAATTTAAATCGGGGATAGGGGTGGGGGTGGAGAAAAGGGACATTGCTGCTGTGGCGCATTGGGCTTTGATTTCACTTCGTAACAACGTAGATCCGGGATCGATCCCAACAAGCACAGTTGACCGCCATTGACTTAAGCTATCCAAAATATGCAAAGGCGATGACTCTACCGAAGCTAAGCATCACATGGTGTATGCTCTTCACTCTCTCTCTCTCTCTCTCTCTCTCTCTCTCTCTCTCTCTCTCTCTCTCTCACACACACACAAACACACACACACACACACACACACACACACACACACACACACACACACACACACACACACACACGCTGATCTCTGAAAATGCCAAGCTGTGGAATGAAGCCAATCCTAAGCGTGTCCAGTCGTATTCTCTTCATCCCATTCATCCCCACACACCCAAACAAGACTTTAGAGTGACGCCACCTCCCCCCTTCCCACTTTCCACTCCCACTCCCACCCACTTTAGAATGACGTATTGGGGCGCTCCCATCAGCGTGTGGGAGTAGATATCTGGGGCTCGCACCAGTTCAGATAATTAATCACGGCTTCCGGTGATAGAACCCGCAATAGCCTTCGAAGTGCAGCCTGTAATAGATAACGACCCTATCATTATGCCTTGTTAGTCATTCAACCAATCTCTTCAATAGGGCTCGTTGTAATCCGTTCGCCGGAGGTCCGGCCGTTTAAGCCCCGCCCCCTTTCTTCCTTATAAGGATGTCGACAGTGCGGGTTAACGTGTTGGAGAAGTTTATGAGCGTCTTAGTGTTTATGTGAAGGGAGGATGGGTGAGTTTTCCTTTGCGTAAAGAATATTTAAGATCTTCCCATTAGCCAGTCGGGAGGGCGATTATATCAAAGCGATAGCGCGGGAGTGATCTACGCCAATCAGGAGACGGGAATTTGTGTTTGGCGACCGGCGGGTGGAGCTTCGCTGACAGATTAGCGTGAACAGATTGAGGCTTATGTAAACCGAGGATTATCACTTAGTAATTGATTTATGTGTTTATTTATTCGTTTATTTTTGTTAATATGGCGCTGGCGTTCGCACGTACTCTTTGTTTTCTATT
>NC_134779.1:55314508-55317008 GCF_046742065.1 Oratosquilla oratoria
TGATCTTGCCCCTTCTTCCCTTATATTGCATTGTCTTACCTTTTCTTGCCTTTCTTTATCTCGTCTTCCTTTGCCTTGCCTTCCCTGATCTTGCTGCTTCTTCCCTTGTATTATATCATCCTACCTTTCCTTGCCTTTTCTTACCCTTATTTACCTCGCTTTCCCTTGCCGTATCTTGCCGCTTCTTCCCTTGTCTTGTCTTGCCTTTTATTGTTTTGCCTTTCCTTGCCTTCCCTTTATTTACCTCATTTCCCTTGCTTCCTCTTGTCTTGTTTTTCCTTGTATTGCCACTATTTGTTTTGTTTTGTCTTTTTCTTCATTTGTATTTGTATTACCTTTTCTTGTCTTGTTTTCCTTTGCCTAGCTTTGCCATGTCTTGCCTTGTCTAGCCTATGTCTTCCTTTACCTTTGCTTACCTTTCCTTACCTTTGCTTGCCTTATCTTGCTTTGCTTTTCCTTGAATTACCTTGCCTTTCTTTGCAGTTTCTTGTATTTCCTTGCCCTGCCTCATCTTGCCTTTCATTACCTCACATTTCGTGCCTTGCCTTTCTTTTTCCCTACCTCATATCTCGTGCCTTGCCTTTCCTTTCATTACCTCGCATTTCGTGCCTTGCCTTGCCTTTCCTTACCTCGCATTTCGTGTCTTTACTTTCCTTACCTCGCATTTCGTGCCTTGCCTTTCCTTTCCTTACCTCGCATTTCGTGCCTTGCCTTTCCTTTCCTTACCTCGTATCTCGTGCCTTGCCTTTCCTTTCCTTACCTCGTATCTCGTGCCTTGCCTTTCCTTTCCTTACCTCGCATTTCGTGCCTTGCCTTTCCTTTCCTTACCTCGTATCTCGTGCCTTGCCTTTCCTTTCCTTACCTCGTATCTCGTGCCTTGCCTTTCCTTTCCTTACCTCGTATCTCGTGCCTTGCCTTTCCTTTCATTACTTCGCATTTCGTGCCTTGCCTTTCCTTTCCTTCGCATTTCGTGCCTTGCCTTTCCTTTCCTTCGCATTTCGTGCCTTGCCTATCCTTTCCTTTCCTTTCCTTTCCTTGGCCGAGCGTTCTCCGTCGTCGTCGTCGTCGTCGTCCCCCGCGCTCTGCTTCATCTCCCATTAGTTTAATCTTCTTCAATCTCCTGCATCTTCATTCTCCTCCTCTCCTCCTCTCCTCTCCTCCTCCTCTCCTCTCCTCGCATCTCATTCCCTTCCTTCCTTTCTGATTTTCCCTTTTCTTCTCTCCTATTTTCCTTTCTGCCTTTCTTCCCTTCTTCTTCTTCTTCTTCTTGAATTTCTGATGGCATGCAATTTCTTATTTATTCATTTCTTCATCTTTTTTTTTTCATTTTTCTTCAAGAATTTTTTTCCAAAAGTTTCCAAAACAGTGCAATCGAGTTTTTTTTTTTTTTAATCCTCATAGACCTTCCTCTACCTGGGGAATGGCAAAGAGGTAACTAATATAATCACTTGGCGGCAGACAAGGAATGTGCCACCCAGCATGTAAGTGTCCAGTCGAGATGGGCTCCTGGGTGCTGCCAAGGAAGTCTTTCTCTCTTTTTCTCTCTCTCTCTTTCTCTCTCTTTATCTATCTATATATTCCTCTCTTTCTCTCTATCTATTTCTCTCTATATCTGTCTATTTCTCTCTCTCTATCTCTATCTATTTTTCTCTCTATATATCTCTATTTCTCTCTCTCTCTCTCTCTCTCTCTCTCTCTCTCTCTCTCTCTCTCTCAGTCTAATTGTCCACCGACTCTGCCTGATATATCTTGGATATATTTCAGCGTTATTCTCCTGTTTTCTGTTCTTTTCTTTGCTGGTGCTATTTTTTTTCTTTTATTATTATTATTGTTCCTTGCCTGATTCTTTTTCTGCCTTTCCTTCTCACCATCATTTATTCACGTGTGTCTTTCTTCCTTTGTTCCTTTCCCACTCTTCTCCTCCTCCTCCTCCTCTTCTTCTTCTTCTTCTATTCCCTCTGCCATTGTCTTGTCATCACTTTCCTCCTCCTCCTCCTCCTTCCCCTCCTCTTTCTCCTTCTTCCCCCTCCTCTTCTCTTCGTCCTTCTCCAGCTTCGCCTTCTCCGCTTTCTCTTTCTTTTCTCTTTCTATTTCTCCGTCGTCTCTTTCATCTCCTCCTCTTTCTCCTCCTCCTCCTCCTCCTGCTCTTTCTCGTCCTCCTGCTCCTCCCTTTCCTTGTTGTCGTTCTTCTCTTGTCCTTCTTGTCATTTTTCTACTCCCTTCCTCCTCCTTCACACCATCCTCCTCCTCCTCCTCCTCCTCCTCCTCCATCTACGTCACACATGCAAAGCAACAACGCCCACCCACCTCCTTACTGTACCTCCTCCTCCCCTTCCCCCTCCGATCCTTGTTGGCGTTGATGTTGTTCTTGTTCGTCATCTTTTTCTCCTCCTCCTTGTCTTGTACGTCCTCCGTATTCCCTCTGCTTCCACCCTTACTCCACCCCGTTTGATCCACACGCTTACCACATCCCTCCTACTCTTTTGACTCCACAGAGGAG
>NC_134779.1:55327008-55329508 GCF_046742065.1 Oratosquilla oratoria
CCCTGTCTTCTTCTGTCCTTTCGAGAATCAGGTTCACTGGGTCATTTCGGCAGGCGGCCACGCCCCTCCTCCTTCCCCCCGCCCCCCTCCCCTTCTCCCCGCCCCCCTCCTCCTTCCCCCACCCCTCTCCTCCTTCCCCCCTCCCCCCTCCTCCACTCATCTTCTTTCCTCCATCCTTCTTCTCTTCCTCTTTGTACAGCCTTCTAATCTTTCCCTGTCCCATTTCCTTCCTCTTCTCCCTACCTCCCTATCCGCTCTCCCACCCCCTCCCCCTCATCTTCCCCTTCCCTCCCCTGTTTTTTACTTCATATGTACATACATGCATATAGCCGTCCGTCCATACATACATGTATACTTACATTTAGTGCATGTTTACAAGCTTGTATGTATATATATGTATATATATATATATATTATATATATATATTATATATATATATATATATATATATATATATATATATATATATATATATTTATATATATATTATTATATATATATTATATATATATATATATTATATATATATATATATATATATATATATATATATATATGTATGTGTGTGCGTGTGTATGTGCACGTGTGCGTATGTTAAAGTGCATACAGTATAGTATACATACATGTGTGTATGCATAAATACATATGTACACAAATACATATATGCATAAATACATAAATATTCTTTGAGTCTTGGTATTCTTTCTTCCGTAGCAAGCGCGGTTCCTCTTTCTCTCCCTCCCCCTCCCCCTTCCCTCTCCCCCCTTGCCCCGCTCTGCTCCCCCCCCCCTTCTGCAGGAGCCCAGGGGGGGATGTTCCCCTCCTTTGCAACCCGCCCAGGGGCCAAATTTCCATATCAGACTTGCCTTCCGCCAGCCTGCCAGCCCTAATCCAGTCAGTCCACTCGCCTCTGCCCCCCCCTCTGCCCCCCTCTCCTTTCTCCTTTTCCTGACACTCGACTCTGTATGCAGGCTACCCCCCTCCCCCCCTTTTTTTTTTTTTGCGATTCTGTGGTCCTGGCCGACACTTGTTCCTGTGCAGAATTCTATTTTCCTGCAACATATGCAACCGAAAGAAGGAACATCTTTGGTCTGTAACAAGGTTGGGTACAAAAAAAAAAAAAAAAAAAAAAAAAAATTTAAAAGACAAAGGAATGACAGACAACAAAGAAAAGTACAAAAGAGACAGGATAAAGGAGAATTAAAAACAAGATTATAAGGATAAGATATAAATAAGGTAAAAGATAGATAAGAAGACAAAAATTTGAGACAGAAAACAGAAAAGAAAAAGCGAAAAAAAAAAATAGGGAGTCAAATTGACTTATTTGATTTATCTACTTTTTTCAGATTTATATTTTTACTGAATCAAAATTCTTGAGACTCGGAAGGAAATTCCTGTCATTCATTCCTTTAAAGTCAAAACATTACGCTCGTAGTGAAAAAAAATACAATATCATCCTTTTGTTGTGGAGAATGTTTTCTTGATTTGAATCACCTGGTGACAGCCAGAATAAAAACACAAAATCGAGTTAATCTAGATCCTAACCTAGTCGGTCGTGAGGGCGGGTTTCCCTCAACCGAATAAAATCGCATGGAGTCAGGCAGAAGACGCGATTGCATCTCGACAACCAGTCTGAGTCTCTCTCACTCTCTCTCTCTCTCTCTCTCTCTCTCTCTCTCTCTCTCTCTCTCTCTCTCTCTCTCTCTCTCTCTCTCTCTCTCTTTTTTTTTTTTTTTTTTTTTGCGGGGCTGGTACCCGCCCAGACCTCACCCCTCCAGATGGTCCGAAACAGTCCATAATTAATACATGGACGCAGAAGACAGCCGTGTCCACGGTATTGATACCACTCTTACCATTGACGATACCAGAAGGAAGCTGAGGTCACCTCAGATCCGAGGAGCGGATACCCTTCCTCACCTCTGCGCCGTGGTCAGGATTCGACCTCACGGCCGACATCCCCACGTGGTTACCAAACACGCGTGTTATCATTGAGACATGGCGAGCCCAGTCGCAGCTCATGTTGCGGACCACTATTTCAAATTGGTTCCTTTCAGCTCCGAAGATACAGATAAACGCTATTCAAAATGCACTTTTCTGGTCCAAGACCCTTTTTCTTTGTCGGCTACTCAGTCCTCTCCCCCCCTGTCCCCCTCTCCCCCTTTCCCCTCCCCCCTGTCCCCCTCTCCCCCTGTCCCCCTTCTCCCCCTTTCTCCCTATTCCCCCTGTTCCCCTCTCCCCCTTTCCCCTATCCCCCTGTCCCCCTTTTACCCTATCCCCCCTGTCCCCCTCTCCCCCTTTCCCCGTCCCTCTCTCCACCTTTCCCCTCCCCCCGTCCCTCTCTCCCCCTTTCCCCTCCCCCTGTCCCCCTCTCCCCCATTCCCCTCCCCCTCTCCCTCTTTCCCCGTATCCCACCTGTCCCCCTCTCCCCCTTTCCCCCTATCCCCCCCGTCTCCCATCACCCACTCCTGTCTCCGAATTCATTTTTGGTGAGCAACAATA
>NC_134779.1:55334508-55339508 GCF_046742065.1 Oratosquilla oratoria
GTCTTATCTTCGTCATCAGAATTGGCGCGATACATGACGCGCCTATTCTGGTGGCGCTGACTGTGTGTGTGTGTGTGTGTATATATATATATATATATATATATATATATATATATATATATATATATATATATATATATATATATATATATATATAATAAGAACACGGGTACGGTGTTCACCTAAACACAGAGAACAGTTGGAGTTTTATTCACTGACGTTTCGTCCTTACCAAGACATTCTCAAAGTACATACAGTCTCATCAGAAAATGAACAGCTCACCGTCCTTCCACTCATTTGTCCTTTCATACTTCAATATATATATATATATATATATAATATATATATATATATATATATATATATATATATATATATATATTCCTCTGGAAATTTGGAAAGTAGTTCTATTTTATTTTGAGTTAGAATGTGGACGAGAAAACAGTTCATAGGTTCTAGGATATTAAAAGAATGAGTTTTATCTTTATATATATTTCTTCCTTTTTTATTTCTTCTTTGAAAATTTAGAAAGTAGTTCTATTTTATTTTGAGTAAGAAAGTGAATGAGTAAACAGCTCATAGGTTCTAGGATATTAAAAGAATGATAGTTATCGTATCTTAGTTAATGATAATCTTTGAGAACAGCTGGGCCATTCATCACGGTTAGCACGTTGGGAGGGAATGGAGGTTGTTCCCCAAACCAAGAATATTTAAATCTAGTTTTTGACAAATTCTGTCAGAAATTGATTACTTTTTCGGAACTTAGCCTCCCTCTACGTAGACCTATTTCCTAGCTGCCGTCGTTTGATTTAACTCAAACTTGTAAATAGGGGGGGAATGCCCCGCCCCCCTTAGACATATGAGGAATTAAAATCACCCCCCCTCCTACCTCACCCCAAGCTCACCGATCGGACAAATGGCTTCTGTCTATTCATTCGTTAGCGCGGTCTGTCCGTGTGTACAAGCACACATGTGTATGTATTTGTGGCAATTTGTCTTTCTTCGTTTTGATTTTTTTTCTTCTCTTGTTTTTCAGGTGAGTGGCTCGGGTCTAAATCTCTGCAGTGAACTCATGGAAGGTGAGGCCTTCAAAAACCATGCTTATATATACATATGTATTTGTATATACATATATATATATATATATATATATATATTGTGACATGACAGGTGTATGAATGGTAAGAATGGAAAGACACGATTGAGAACATGAGACTTTATTCCTGACCGGTTTCGCCTTTGAGGCGAAACCGGTCAGGAATAAATGATTACCTCTGAAGAAGCCTCAAAGGCGAAACCAGTATATATATATATATATGACGTAAGCGGAGTAGGAAACACAGGAGTCTTAGTCTTGAGTTTATTCATATGTTTCCTACTCCGCTTACGTCAACCTGTCAGAATGTCTCAACATATATATATATATATATATATATATATATATATATATATATATATATATATATATATATATATATATATGTACCGTATGTATACCTATATTGCCGAGGACACCCTAAAGTGACCCACGATAATATCAGTACTCTGCAAATATATCTTTCATAAGGTATTTCATATGCGTCTACTCTATATACAATACAGATGATACTTTTTTTCAAACAAAATTATATTAATACAGAACAACAAGATATATTTGCATAGTTTTCATATGCCGTGGTCCAGGTTGGATACCTGCAATTGAATGTGCATATATATATTTATATATATACATATATATATGTATATATATATGTGTGTGTGTGTGTGTGTGTGTGTGTGTGTGTGTGCTATGTTTATACAGCATGTATGTACATATATGTATATATATATATATATATATATATATATATATACATATATATATATATACACATATATATAGACATATATATATATACATATATATATATACATATATATATATATATATATGTATATATACACACATATGTACGTCCATTGAATTTGTAATTGCAGTTTACATTATCCATTGAGTGTTTCTAATGAAATACCTAGATTTCGCATTGTTTATATTTTTTATTATTTATTTCACGCACCTAGTGAGGGTCCTCTCCCCCTCCGGCGTCCATGACAGCCTTCCTTCTGGCTAACGCTAAAGGGTTCTCTTCACTTGAATGAAATCGCTTGGCGTCGCTAGGCCGCAGAGATTATGCGTACATACATACATACATACATACATAATGCCGTTTCCACCCTTATACGGGGGATAGCCGACAGTGTTACGTAAATACATGAAATGATACACCAGTGCCATCTTGTATATCGAGATAAAGAAAAAAATCGCCTGGCGTCATCCAGAACAATCGAGAAAGTACCACCAGGTACGAAAGTAAATTGACCATAAATATAAATCACTCTAAAAAAGGTCATGGTAATGTCATTTCTTACTGACGTCACGTGTGACGTCATACTACCTTGCTGACGTCCTACGGCTTGTGACGTCACATCACTGCCGACGTTTCACTACTTGTGACGCCACGTCACTTTGATGACGTCACGCCGTGGCACCACTTAGGGTCAATGGTGCGTGCCACGGCCGAGTCCTTCTGGCGCCGAATACTCGTAAATCCGTCAGTGTGCCACCTGACTCCAATCGCTCTCCCCCCCAACATCCCTTCCTCTCTCTCTCTCTCTCTCTCTCTCTCTCTCTCTCTCTCTCTCTCTCTCTCTCCCTCACTTTCTCTCCCTCCCCTCCCTCCCTCTCTCTCTCTCTCTATCTCCCTCCCCACCTCTCTCTCTCTCTCTCTCTCTCCCTCTTTCTTTCTCCCCCTCTCCCTCCCTCCCTCCCTCCTTCCCCCACCTCTCTCTCTCTCTCTCTCTCTCTCTCTTTCTCTCCCCCTTTCTTTCTCTCCCTCCCTCCCTCCCCACCTCTCTCTCTCTCTCTCTCTCTCTCTCTCTCTCTCTCTCTCTCTCTCTCTCTCTCTCTCTCTCTCTCTCTCTCTCTCTCTCTCTCTCTCTCTCTCTCTCTCTATCCCTCTCTCTCACTTCTCCTGTTCCCGCCAGTCACGTCTTCACTCATCATTGCTTAACCAGAGCATCGGTCTGTCTGTCTGTCTGTCAGTGTGTCACCACTTGAGGGTTTGTCACAACAAATCAGTGGAAGGCTCTTGAGCACCGCTCTCAAAGTGGTCATCAACTTTCTCAGTGTAAGTGTCAGGTCACAGAGGTCTTAAAGGCGTTTCAGCATTTTTTTTTTTTTTTTTTAGGAAGTTGGGGGTGGGGAATTTTATGAGAGAAGAAATAATTGCATTAACACTTAGAGTGACAGTCGTGACGAAACGAACGCATTAAGAAAAAAAAGTAAAAAAAAAAAAAAGATAGTTTGTTCAGATCCCTGAGAACAATAAACCAGACATCTTTGAGAATGAATGCCGCTTGGCTTTAAAAAAATAAAATTAATGAATAAAAAAAAAAAAAAAATCCAGTTCAGTAGACAGCGTCGGGCGACAATAATAATAATAACATTAATAATGATAATGATGACGATTCTTATTAATAATGATAATAATAATAACAACAACATAATGATAATGATAGTGACAATAATAATTATAATAAACGAATGCATGAATAAATAAATAAATAAATATATAAATGAATAAATAAATAAATAAATAGATGAAGTCAACATCCTTTGGCCTGAGTACACGTGGCATCATCCTGCGCGGTGTAGTCCACCTCATCAGCGCTGACTCCTGACGCATTCATCTCCATCAGCGCTCTTCCTGCCCTCCTCCTCCTCTTCCTCCTCCTCCTCCTCCTCCTCCTCCTCCTCCTCCTCCTCCTCCTCCTCCTCCTCCTCCTCCTCCTTCGACTCCTTCACGAGGCCTCAGCGCGCCTCCTTCCCGCCTCTTTCTTCCCTCTACTCCCCCTCCTCGCCTCCTCCCGCTCCCTCCCTCGCCCACTCCAGCATCTTGGCTTTCAGTAATCGTGGCTTCCTCTCTCTCTCTCTCTCTCTCTCTCTCTCTCTCTCTCTCTCTCTCTCTCTCTCTCTCTCTCTCTCTCTCTCTCTCTCTCTCTCTCTCTCTCTATCTCTCTCTTCCTCTCGTCTCTCTCTCTCGCTCTTTCTCTCTCCCTCTCCCCTCTGTCCCTCTCTCTCTCTCTATCTCTCTCTGTCTCTCTCTTTTTCTCTCGCCCTAATTCCGCCCTCCCCACACCGCAATCTCCAACACTCCTCCATCTCCGTCAGGTTCTCCCTCCACTCCCGGCCGTCCCCCATCTCCAATCTCCCCTTTTCTCTCTCCGCTCTCCCCTCTTTACTCATCACTCGCCACTCTTCACACTCCAGTGCTCACTCTCCATTCTCTCTCTCTCTCTCTCTCTCTCTCTCTCTCTCTCTCTCTCTCTCCCTTTCTCCTCTCTCTCTGTCTCTCTCCCTGACTCCAATCGCTCTCCCCCAACATCTCGTCCTCTCTTTCTCTCTGTCTCTCTCTCTCTCTCTCTCTTTCTTTCTCTCTCTCCCCCCTTTCTTTCTCACTCTCCCTTCTCCCCTCCCTCTACCTTCCCCCCATGTACTTGTACCCCCTTCCCCCCGCTTCACTCTCCCCCCCACTCCTCTCCTCTTAAGCAGTCACTCCATTCTCTCAAATCAGATGAATAAAATCGCCTGACGGCAGGTAGACGCAATACTATGGTGTGTTCGGTCTTTGCCCAATTTCCTCACCGCGTCACATGTTCACCCGCACGGTCATTTGGCATCCAACAACCACTCACCATTACCAACCATCCCCTGCCACCACCACCATTCCCTACCACTACCACCACCATCCTCTACCACCAACACGCCTCTACAAGCACCATAACCTTCATCCCCAACCACCAGTCACCACCAACAACCAATCACCAATACCAGTCATCCCCTACCACCACCATCCCCTTTATCACCACGCCTCCCTCTATCACCATCAACCAGTCACCATCAACCAATCACCAATACCAATCACCCCCTACCACCACCATCCCCTTTATCACCACGCCTC
>NC_134779.1:55344508-55377008 GCF_046742065.1 Oratosquilla oratoria
CCTGTTCTTGTATAGACTCATTATTCAGTTTTTGTCAGGTGTGTATTTTTGGCGGTTGTTTTTTCGTTTGTTATTTGTTTGTTAATTTTATTCATAATTTGTGTTAGTTTCTATTGCGTCTGCTACCTTGGTGGGTAATGGTAAGACATGCGGTCACCTACCTTTGCATTCTTCAGGAAATATTCACCACAGACACCAAGGCTGACCTTTTCACTACTTGGGGGTACCACGGGAAATGAATAAAATCGCTTGGCGCCCAAGGACATACACACCTGTAAGGCTGAATAACAAAGCCTGGAGCTGGATGGAACAGGATCGTTGTAGGGTGACACAGGGCCTTGGTAGGTTGAGATATCTTCACCTTAGGGTGTTCTCACTCCCCGCCGACTCACTCGGTAACTCCACTCCACTCCCAGCGACTCTTGCGGTACGCCGACTCCTCCGCCCCTTCAGACCAAAGGACGAGTGACTCATGCTGTAGGTTGCCTTCCAGTGAGTCATCGAGCTTGCTGGCTTTCCTTGCCTCGGAAGGTAAGGTTGCCTCCACTTTCCTTTGGCTTCCCCTCGACTGCCTTTCCTTCAATCGAAGATCCTGATGGTCGGTTGGTGTCTCCGCCGAACTCTCCGCCGAACTCTTCGCCATCTTCGGGGTTTTAGTTTCTGGTTGCCACTTCGTCAGAGAGTTCGATGTCTCAAGATAAAAGATGGATCTACACCTGCGACTAGTTTTTCTTCAACCGAAGATTCTGATGGTCGGTTGGTGTCTCCACCGAACTCTCCACCGAAGTCTCCATCGACTTCGTAACCAACCCACGACACTCGTGTCTTCCCACATTATCATTTTCATCTCACTTCATTTCCAAGTGCTACCAGTGACTGTCATTTGCCCTGGCCATACAAGGATGTTGAAGCTAAGGTGGCTGCTTGTCACACACACAAACACACACACACACATGCACACACACACACACACACACACACACACACACACACACACACACACACACACACACACACACACACACACACACACACACACACACACACTATTTGTGAGTCTTCAGGTTCATTACTTAGTCCTCGATTTCCAAGTGTCTTCAGCGAGGAGGTGAGAGTAGGCCTCACGGAAATAAGTCGAATCGCTTGGCGACAGCCATTTTACATACGAGGTAAATCCCCCCCCTTCCCCTATCCGGAGGTGTGTTGTGGGGTGAAGGGTGAGGGGGGGGTTTCCATCGAGACGAGCTCCTGTCGTTATCGAAGAAGTGCCACGAAGGTGAAGAGTGAGAATCCTAGCCGGCGTGCCACCGAGAAGAGGAAGCAACCCCCGGTGCGGAAGGGGTTAATTTCCTTGAGTCTTGGCTCCCGGGCTTACTCTCATTTCCTGCCTCAAGGAGGACCTCCACCTCAATGCTGACGGACTTTCTGTAGATCTCCGCGTCCCCAGGAAGTCCTCAGTCCCCCCTGCCCCGGCCCCCAGCCGCGCCTTCTTCGGCAGTCGATCGACCTGCCCTCGTCCGTGTTCTTGACACCACGGGAGGGTCGCTTGCCTTCCCTATTTAGAGGTCTTCTCGCAAGAAGCCCATAGGGAGCCCTCAGGGGGGTTTCGGGTAACCTGTACTCACTCATGGAATCTTCTGGGAACCTCCAGGGGGACTCTCAGGATCCTTTAGGGAACATTAAGGGAACCCACAGGGAAACTTCAAGGAATCCTGAGGTGATTCCTAAGCTAAGGTCGCCAGGGCTTCTAACTTTCCAGAGAGCGGAAAGGGCTTCTTCGGACTTCTACTGTTGTAATATCTTGTACAGAAAAAAGTGGACTAAAATTCATCTTGAAGGTAAAAAAAAAAAAAAGACTGGGGACTTGGACTTAAAAAAGAAAAAAAAAAAAAAAAAAAAAAAAAAGTTTTGGTTTAGGTGGGTTTGGACTCCAGGTAGGAAGTAAAATGAAATAAGATAAATTAAAATAGGATAAAAGAGAACTTGGGGGGGCGGGGAGGGGGAGTATGGATTTCCCCCATCTTGGAAGCCCTAGGTTCGAGATCATCACCCGCGCTCTCCCATCCCCTCCCGGTCACTCGTTTCCGACCCACCTATTTTCTCTTGGCTGTCTTCCGCATCTGAGCTTTTGGGTCCTCAGTCTTCCCCCTCCTCCCCCTCCTCCCCCTCCCTCCCCACCCCCTCGCACCCCTCCCCCTCCCCCTCTCACCCTTCTCCTCACCCTCTCACCCTTCCCACTCTTTCCCCTCCCACCCTTCTCCTCCTCCTCCACCCACCCTTCCACCCTCCTTCCCCACCCCTTCGCACCCTCTCCCCCTCCCACCTTTCTCACTCCTCCCCCTCCTCTTCCCTCCCTTCTCCCTCCTCCCCCTTCCCCTCCTACCCTTCCCCCTCCTCCCTCAAAGCCACAGATTTCCTCCTGCCAGTCGGGATACTTCTTCGAGTTTAGTCAGAATAGAATTTGTAAAGTGCGCCACTCTTGTTCGCTACCATAGTAGCCCAGACAAGATCCTATTTTCGGGTCAAAATCGAGATTTAAAATCTAAAAACGAAATTGAAAATCAGATTCGAAAAACAGGATTGTTCGTAATCATAGTAATAAAATTCCATTTTCGGTTCAAAATCGAGACTCAAAATAAGTTAAAATCGTAAAAAAAAAGAATTCGAAAAAATGAGAACACTCTTGGTTCGAAATGGCGAATTGAAATACAAAACTGAAATTCAAAGATCAAAATCGAAAACCGAAAATCCTAATCGAGGTCTTGAAATCGAAATGGAAATTGAAAATCGGACAAGACAGAAATCGAAAACAGAAATCGAAAAACCGAAAACCCAAAATCCCAAAATCCAAATCGAAAATTGAGATAAAATAAAAACTGAAAAAAATAAAATAAAATAAAGAAAAATTGAAGTGAAGGGGAGTTGGAGGGGACACTGGGTCATCGGGAAGGGGAGAGGGAGGGAGAGGAGAGGGAAAGGAGAGGGAGAGGGAGGGGGAGGGAGGGAAGGGGGAGGGAGGGAGGGGAAAGGGAGAGGGAGGGAAGGGGAGAGGGAGGAAGGGAAGGGGAGAGGGAGGAAGGGAAGGGTAGAGGGAAGGGGGGAAGGGAAGGGGAGAGGGAGAGAAAGGAAGGGGAGAGGGAAGGAGAGGCAGGTTCGAAGAATCAGCAGGAAAGTCAGCAGTAGAACATCAGCACAGCGGAACAGGTCTGTAATCAGGAGAGAGAGGTGGGGGAGGGAGAGAGAGAGAGAGAGAGAGAGAGAGAGATGGGGGGAGGGGTGACAATGGGAAAGTGGGGAGGTACCGATATGTGGTAGGGGGTGGGGGGGAGGGGAGGAGTAGAGATGGGTAGAAATCGGTAATGGAGAGACATAATGTATACAGGACCCACGCAGACCCACCGCTCTAACCCCGTCTCAGATGTACACACTGAACTGGTTTCAGTATACATGTGTGTGTGTGTGTGTGTGTGTGTGTGTGTGTGTTTGTTTGTTTGTTTGTGCGTTTGTTGAAAAGGTTAACCAGATTTGAAAAAAACGAGAAGCAACGAGATCTTCAAGAATTCTGGCGAGATTCATTTTGAAGGAAAGCGATTAATTTGGTTAACACCACGATTCAATGCCTCAGGCTTTTTCTACATAACTTACCCAGAAAGGATATTAGAAGACCATTACACGTCTTAGAGACCTTGCACTTAAGCCACGCCTTCTTAGTATTACGTGTATAGTTCCCATTGGTGGGTGGGTGGGATGTTACGCCCAAAAAAGAGATTTTTTTTCTTTTATTCTTTTTTTCTTTCTTTCGTGGGTGATTATTGTCTTTGTATGTCGCCTATAGCAGTATGTGTCTAAAAAAGAAAACAAAATGTATGTATATATATGTATTGTGTCTGTGTATGTATGCGTACATATATATATATATATATATAACTTCTTTTGACATATGTTGCTGTACACGACATACAAATACTACCAAGATAATAATATCTCATGAAAGAAAGAAAAAGAAGAAACAAATATATGTATGTATGTATGTATTATGTATGTATGTATGTATGTAAGGTCTCGAAGAAAGATAAAAAGAAAAAGGCAGAGAAGAAAAGAGGACAGATAAAAGACGAAAAAGAAGGAAAGAAAAAGATAAAAAAAAAGGAGCAAAAGAAAAAATCAAGAAGAGGAAGAAGGGGGGGAAGGAAGATAAAAAGAAGAATATGATCAAAAAAGGAAAAATACATAAATGAATGAGAGGATGAGAAGAAATAAAAAAAAACGAAGAGGAAGAGGAACAAAAAAGGCGAAGAATTCGATCGAAAATGAAAAAAGTAGAAGAAAGAACGGACAAGAAAGGACGAGAAAGGGAAAAAGGTAAAACATAAGATGAAGAAAGGTGGAAAAATGTGAAAATAAGAGCAAAATGTAAAGTAGAAACATTCAAAGGTTAAGTAGTAGTAGTAATAGTAGCAGTAGTAGTAGTAGTAGTAGTAGTAGTAGCAGAAGAAGAAGAATTGATAGTAGTAACAGTACAGGTTCCTAAGGGTGGTCACAAAAGAAAAATAATAGTAGTAGTGATAGTAGCAGCAGCAGCAGCAGTAGTAATAGTAGTAGTAGTAGTAGTAGTAGAAGAAGAATTGATAGTAGTAATAGTACAGGTTGCTAAAGCTGGAGGTCACAAAATAAAAATAATAGTAGTGATAGTAGTAGTGGTGGTAGTAATAGTAGTGATAGTAATAATGATAGTAGTAATAGTAGTAGTGATAATAGCAGTTAGTAGTGGTGGAAGTAATAGTAGTAGTGACAATAGTAGTGGTGATAGTAGTAGTGGTGGTAGTATTAGTAGTAGTGGCGGTGATAATAATAGTAGTAGTGACAATAGTAGTAGTGATAGTAATAGTAGTAGTAGTGGTGGTAGTATTAGTAGTAGTGGCGGTGATAATAATAGTAGTAGTGACAATAGTAGTAGTGATAGTAATAGTAGTAGTGGTGGTGGTAGTAATAGTAGTAGTGAGAGCACAGAGTGCGACTAATCTGAGTGAAAGTTAGGGGGGATGGGGAGGTGAGTAGAGGCGGTGGACGAGAGGGCAACCCACGACCATTCTATTGTGCTCAACTCTCTGACCTGTTCTCTCCTCGTCCCTCGCCCCTTCGCCCCCTCGCCCTACGTCATCACTTTTGCTCCTCGCCCCACACCCTCGCCCCACACCCTCGCCCTCCTCTTCACCCTCTTGTCGCCCTTGATATCGCCCCTCAGCCTCGCCCCATACCTCTCTTTCGCCCCTCGTTATCACCGTCGCCTTTCGTACTTTTGTCGCCCTCGCCACCATCGCCCCCTCTCCCCCTCGCCCCCTCGCCCTCTGCCAAACTCACGTCTCTTCTTCCTCGGCCGGCAACGCCTCTCCCTTTGCCTCTTGCCTCTTGTTTCTCTTCTCATCTCTTTGTCCTCTTGTCCCTCCTCCTTCTCTTCTTCCTCCTCCTCCTCTTCCTCCTCCTCCTCCTTCTCCTCGTCCTCTTTCCTCTCGTCTTCCACATCGTCTTCTTCTTGTCCGCCTTCCTATTCTCATTCCACATCCACCTTCTCTTCCCCATCCTGCTCCTTCTGCTCCACCTCCTCCTCCTCCTCCTCCTCCTGCTTCTCTCCCTCTTCCAATTTCTTTCCGCAGTGTTTGTTCTCGTGTTTGCGTCCTTTGATTTTCCTCCTTAGACCCCTCCCACCTCCCCTCCTCTCCCATCTTCCTCTCGCTTCCTTTTCCTCGTTCCCTCCTTTCTTCTCTCTCTCTCTCTCTCTCTCTCTCTCTCTCTCTCTCTCTCTCTCTCTCTCTCTCTCTCTCTCTCTCTCTCTCTCTCTCTCTCTCTCTTCTTTTCTCTCTCCCTCCCTATTTCCCTCCTTTCTTTCACTCCCTCACACACTATTCCCCTTTCCTCACTCCCTCCCTTTCCCTCCTTCCTTCCCTCCCTATCTCTCTCTCCCTCCTTCCTTCCCTCCCGATCTCTCTCTCCCTCCTAACCTCCCTCCCTTCCCTTCCCGTCTCCCTCTTTCACAGCATTTTCCATCCCACCCTCTTCCCCTCCTCCTTCCGTCTGCCTCCGACTCTTCTTCAGCGTCCTTCTCCTCTTCTTCTCCCCCCCCACCTCGCCTTCGCTCTCTTTCTCCTTGTCCTGTCTCTCTCTCAGACCCGCTCTCTTTCTCTCCCATTCGGTTTTCTCTTTTCTTCGTTTTCTCCACCTCGCTTGGCCTCTGTCCGCTTCGAGGCCCTCGACCTCGACCGGTCCCTCGACTTGCTCTTACTCTTTCTTGTCCTCGAGGTAACCTCGCCCTTGTCCTCGCTCTCGTCCTTGGTGGCATTGGTACAAGTGCCACTGGTGCCCCAACCCAGTGACCTAACGGCACTTTCCTTCGCTGACCTGTCCTTCGCCCTTATCGATCCCTCCTCCTCCTACTCCTCCTCCTCCCCTTCCTCCTCCTCCCCTCCTCCTCTTCCTCCTCCTCCTCCTCCCCTTTCTCCTCCTCCCCTTTCTCCTCCTCCCCTTCCTCCTCCTCCCCTTCTTTCTCCTCCCCTTCCTCTTCCACCTCCTCATCATCATCCTCCCCCTCCTCACCTTTCTCCTCCTCACCTTCCTCCTCCTCACCTTCCCCTTCCTTCTCCTTCCCTTCCTCTTCCACCTCTTCCTTCTCCTGCTTTTCCTCCTCCTCCTCCTCCTCCTCCTTCTTTTCGACTTCCTCCTCCTTCTCCTGTTTCTCCTATGTCTCCTCCTCGTTGTTGTTCTATTTCTCGTAGTCCTCTTTCTCGTCCTCCTTTGCCTTCCTCCTCCCTCCCACTCCTGCTTCACCTCCTCTTCTTCCCTCTGCTCCTCTTATCACTCCTCGTCCTCCTCCTCCTCCACCTCTTCCTCCTCCTCTTCCTCTTCTCTGCCCCTTCTTCATCTCTCTTATCCCTCGTCGTAACACTTAAGCCATCACTATCCTCCCCATGTGCCAACCCCCCTATCCCCCCTATTCCCCCCCTCAGCCGTCCCTCACTGCTCAGCACACTCTCCCCCCTTCACCCCATTCCCTCGCCCCAGTTCCTACTTGGTGTATTATTTCCTCCCCCACTCCCCTCCCCACCACCGCTCCTCCCCTCCCCATCTCTTCCCCTACCGTCCTCCTACCCTCCCCCCACCCCGTCCCCACCTCTCCCCTTGTCATAATTTCTCGTTTTTTGTCACATTTTCCCTCCCATTTTCGCTCTCCCTCTCCCTGGGCCCACATCCGACCTGTCCTTTCCCCCCCTCCCCTCCCCTTCCTCATTCCCCCACCTCCCCGTTCCCATCCCCCCATCCCCCTCCCCCTCCCCTTAAAGGTCCCACCAACCAGTTTCCCTTCCCGTTCCCTTGACGCCCGTAGGCCTATCAGCTGCCTGCCTTCGCCCTTCCTTCCTCCTCCTCCTCCTCCTCCTCCTCCTCCTCCTCCTCCTCCTCCTCCTCCTCCTCCTCTTCTTTCCCTTCCTCCTCCTCTTCGTTTTACTCCGCTGTCACCTCTTTCTTCGTCTCCTTTTCTTCTTCTTCTTCCTTTTCCTCCTCCTTTTCTACTTCTCCCACCTCCTCGTCGTCTTTCTTCATTTCCTCATCTTCCTCTTCCTCCTCCCTCTCCTCCCGATCTTCAACCACTTCTTACTCTTCCTCCTCTCTTCTTCGTCTTGTACCTCTTCTTCCTCCTCCTCCTATTTTCCTATTTCTTCCCATTTTTCTCCTTTTCTTCTTCCTCCTCTTCCTTCTTGTCTTTCTCCACCTCTTTCTCTTCATCTTGCAGTTCCTCTTACTCCAACTTCTTCCTCCACACTGGCCTGCCTGTACCTCCTCCTCCTCTCCCTCCCCCTCCCCCTCATATACCACGTTTTCTTTCTTTTGTTTGTTTGTGTTTTTCCTTTTCCTCTCACCACCTCATCTCTCTCTCTCTCTCTCTCTCTCTCTCTCTCTCTCTCTCTCTCTCTCTCTCTCTCTCTCTCTCTCTCTCTCTCTCTCTCTCTCTCTCTCTCTCTCTCTCTCTCTCTCTCTCTCTCTCTCTCTTTCTCTCCCTCTCTCCATTGCTCATCTCATCCTTCCTTAGGTCGTGTCCTTCTCCCCCTTCCCTCCCTTCCCCCCTTCCCTCCACATCCCTCCCGGCCTTCCTGGCCATGGCTCTGTCTGCTTCAGCCTTCCGTCCTTCTTCACTCCCCCCCTTCTCCTCCCCCCACTCCCCCCACTCCCCCCACCCGTGGCAGCACTTGGCTCCGGGGTTGTCCGGCCTTCATTCTTCTTTCCCTCTTCCACCTCCTCCTCCTCCTCCTCCTCCCCCTCCCCCTCCCCGTCCCATCCCCCCCCTACTCCTGCCATTCCTCTCCTACTCCTCTCCCTTCCCCTCCCACACCTTCTCCTCATACAACTCTTCCTCCACTGCTCTCCCTTCCTTTCCTTTCCCTTCCCTTACCTTTCTATCCCTTCCCTTCCATTACCCTTACCTTCCCTTCCTTTCCCTTCCCTTCCTTTCCCTTCCCTTTCCTTGCTTTACCTTCCCTCCCCTTCCTTTTCATTCCATTCCCTTCCCTTCCCTTCCCTTCCCTTTCTTTCCCTTCCCTCCCCTTCCCTTCCCTTCCCTCCCCTTCCTTTTCCTTCCCTTCCCATCCTTTCCCCCTCTGCTCCTCCCCCTTTCTTCCTCCCCCTCCACCTACACATCCCCTCAGCTCCCCTCGCCTGACCTCCCCTCCCTCCCCCTCCCCTCCCTCCTTTCCCCTCCCCCTCCCCTTGTTCTCCACCTCCCCTCTCCCCCCTTCCACCTTCCCTCTAATAGGGGGGTTGGGGGGGACGGGCCGGGGTTTCGCCCTAATGGGTTCTGGCCCATTATTCCGCATTGCGCCGTTGGGCAGCAGTGATTACCACTCGCCCCAGCTGGATGAAGTGACGGCCAAGCGCTTCCTCTACCCTTTACTCCTCTTCCTCCTTCTACTATTACCTCTGTTGTTACTACTACCACCACCACTACTACTACTACTACTACTACTACTACTACTACTACTACTACTGCTACTACTACTACTACTACTACTAATTTTCCATCACTTATTCTCATTATCTTCATCTTCCTCGTCCTCTCCTCCTCCTCCTCCTCGTCCACTCCTCCTTCACTTCTTCCGCCTCCTGTCCCCTCCTCCTCTTCCTCCTCCTCGTCCACTCCTCCCCCACCTCTTCCACCTCCTGTCCCCTCCTCCTCCTCCTCCTCCTCCTCCTCCTCCTCCTCGTCCCCTCGTAATCCCCTTCATTTCCTTCCCCTTCCGCTCCCTTATCTATTCACTCCCCCCTCCCTCTCACCCTTACCCTCATTTTCCTCCTCCTCCTCCTCCTCTTCCCTCTCCTATTCCTCCTCCTCCTCCTCCTCCTCCTCCTCCTCTTCCCTTCCTCATTCTTTTCCTCCCTCCTCTTCCTTTTAACTACAACTTCTATCCCCTTCCTCCTCTTCATTCTCTTCCTCTTCCTCCTCCTCTTCCTCCTCTCCTCCTCCTCCTCTTTCCTATTTTTTACGTCACTCTTCCTCCTTCCTCTTCTACAACTTCTCCCATCCGCTTCCTTCATTCCCTCCTCCTCCTTCTCCTCCTTACCTTCCTCCTCTCTTCTATTCTCCTCCTGTCTTCTCCTCCTCTTCCTTCTCTCTCCCATCTCCCCCTCTACTCCTCCTCTTCTTCCTCCTTATCGCACAATACCTCCTCTTCATTCTCCTCTTCCTCCTCATTCCACTCTTCCTCTTTTCCCCATCCTTAACTCCTTATCCTCTTCCCCTTCCTCTTCCCCTTTTCCTCCTCCTCCTCTTCCCCTTCCTCTTCCCCACCTCCTCCTCTTCCTCCTCCTCTTCCTTCTCTTCCTCACCACGTTTCCGCTCCATCTTGCGCTTGACCTCTCCCACCGCTCCCCCTCTCTCCACTCTCCCCCTCCTCTCCCCCTCCTTCCCCTCCTCTCCCCCTCCTTCCCCTCCTTCCCCTCCTTCCCCTCCTCTCTTCTCGCTTTCTCCTCTTACCGCTTTCCCTCGTGCTTCTTCTCCCCTTTCCCCTCTTTATTCCCCTCTCCCCTCTCCCCTCTTCCATTTCCCTGCTTCCTCGCGTGTTTGATTTTTCCTTCTCTTCTCCCCTCTTACGTATCACCCTTCCCCTCTGTCCTCGTTCGTTCCTCTCTTTAGCACTCTCTTCTTCCCCCTCCTCTCTCTCTCTCTCTCTCTCTCTCTCTCTCTCTCTCTCTCTCTCTCTCTCTCTCTCTCTCTTTCTCTCTCTCTCTCTCTCTCTTTCTCTTTCTCTCTACTTTGACTTCTCCCCATTGCGCTTTCTCTTCATCCTCACTCTTTCACTCTTCTTCACTCTCTTTTTCTAACTCTTTTTCACCCCCTTTTGCCTCTTCCGTTCCCTCTTTATTCATTCGTTCTTAATATACGTCTCCTTCTCCTCTTTCTCCTCCTCCTGCTCTTCTTCCTCCTCCTCTTCTCCTCTTCCTTCTTCTATTCTTCCTCCTTCTCATCCTCTTCTTCCTCCTGTTCTTTATCCTCATCTTCCTACTCGTCTTCCTCCTCCCCCCCTTTCCCCCTCCTCATCCCTTTCCTCCCCTCCCTCTCCCTCTACTCATTCCCCTCCTCCTCCCCCTTTCCCCCTCCTCCTCCCCCTTTCCCCCCTCCTCATCCCCTTCCTCCCTTCCCTCTCCCTCTACTCATTCCCCTCCTCCCCTTCTCTTCCTTCTCCCCCTCCTCCTCCTCCTTCCCTCCTCCTCCCCCTCCTCCCCTCCTCATCCCTCTCATCCCCTCCGGATCTCCGCCTCCCCGTCCGCATCCCGTTATCCCCCAATCTTTTGTGGTCCCTTCCTCCTCCTTCTCTTTCACGAGCCCCTTCTCTCTCTCTCTCTCTCTCTCTCCTCCATTCAGTCCGGGGGGGAAGTGGGGAGAGGGGGGGATAGGGGAGGTTGATTCCAGAACCACCAGGCCTAACCTGAGTCCCACGGAATACTCAACAAGACTACTAGACCTGAATGTCCACAGAATACAAGAGGGGGGTATTCTTAAACGAATTTTCGGGACCCCACCCTCACCTCCCCCTTGTGAGGCCAAACAAGCAACTATGGTCGTCCTTGTTACCTCTGAGCATAAGATTCCTGGAGTACTCTTCTCTGGCTTGGGAGCTCTTCGGGTGCTTGAAATTTGGTTTTAAGAATACGGTACGGTTGTAGGGGGGGGGGGGAGCTTACGCCAGGAGACACCAGTACGACCCAGGTACCGTTACTCTAGGTACTTGGATAGCCAGGGTGTGTGTTTGTGTATGTGTATTATATATATATATATATATATATATATATATATATATATCTTGATAGCGTAGTTGGTAAGTTACTACGGCAATTGTCATGTGATTGCTGAGTTCGAGTCCTCGGCAGTACCGCATTTCAGTTTCTGCATGTCGGCCTCCATTCGGTCTCCCGATGTTGATGGCTTAGAATTAAAGTGCATTGTGGTCGTTAGTATATATAAATATATATATATATATATATATATATATATATATATATATATATATATATATATATATACACATATATGTTTTGAGGTTGCGTCTTGTTGCTTGCATTTTTTTTATTCTGGCTGCTGCCAGGTGATGTCACTGAACCGAGGGAGTCCCTCCAGAAGCTGTAGAGGGTTTTTAAGAAACGGCGTCGGCGCCGCCGCTCCTCCTCGTCGTCGTTGTCGTCGTCGTCGTTCGGCCGCTGATCGATGGCGGGCGGCCAGACTTCGGGTGACAGTTCGTGACTTCTCTGAAGAAGAAGACGAAGGAGAAAAAACTTCGTTTGTTGCGCGCACGGCGGGTGGAGCCTCACGTTAATGGTCCTTAACCTGTGGGGGGGAGGGTGCCTCCCCTGGGGGAAATAGGGGGAGTTCCTCCCTCCCCGGGGGAGGGAGGGAGGCTCATTCTTCTGGCAGACTTCTTCCCTTGTGTGACAAGATGAGGGGACGGGTAAGCCCAGCCAGAAGGGGTGAACGGAAGAATTTCCGTGAGTGTGAATGCAGTCGAGCAAGAATATTACAAACAAATATTTCTCTTGATTTCCCTCTTGATTATGAGACAGTTTATCTTTTTATTTCATGAAGGGAGTAGGGCGTGCAGACAGTGCCAGACTAGGGGGATATGGGGGGGGGGAAGGCTAGGGCTGATTACTGCAGGGGAAGTTAATCGGTGCTGAATTGATTAGAAAGTATCATTGCCTGTGTATGTGTGTGTGTGTATGTATATATATATGTGTGTGTGTGTGTGTGTGTGTGTGTTTGTGTGTATGTATATATATGTGTGTGTGTGTGTATGTATATGTGTGTGTGTATATATGTATATATATGTGTATGTGTGTCTGTGTGTGTATATATGTATATAATTATATATATATATATATGTGTCTGTGTGTGTGTGTGTGTGTGTGTGTGTGTGTGTGTGTGTGTGTGTGTGTGTTTAAGTCTTAAAAGGACATTTTTTTAAGAAACGAAGGAAGCAAGACTCGACATTGGCTCCCCGCAAGTTCAGGTGTAATAATAACGAATGACTAAACTTGGAGAACTCGGAAGTAACCGAGAAGGCCAACCGGTCTTCGGGTCTTTAAGAAAAGACTTTTACCAACTCCGTCTGTTTTTTTTGTTTTCCTACTTCTCCTCTTCCTCCTCCTCTTCCTCCTCCTCTTCTTCCCTCTTCCTCCTTCTTCTTCCTTACCTCCTCCTTCTCCTCCTTTCTCTCCTTCGATGTCGCGAATTTATTTCGAAAACTGACTTCGCCTCATCGCAAGGTCTTCCTGAAGAGCTCACGATTGAACTCTGAAGAAGGGTCGAAAAAAACAAGCGATCAGTACCTGGTTTACCTCAGGATGGGAGATATTGAACAGAGTTAACCTTGGTGCAGCTTAGCTTTAAATATGTCCTGAAGAGGGTTTTGCTGATATTTCCAACAAGTCCCCACTATCACCTGACACCTCCCAAAAATAGTATTCTTTTGAAAAAGCTTGTAGCGAAACTAGTCAAGAATAAAACTCTGAATAAGACTCCAGTCTTTCCTCTTCCCACCCACTTTAACTTGTCAGAATGTCTCAGCATATATATATATATATATATATATATACATACATATATATATATATATATATATATGCAAAGTAACCACTTTAGAAAATAAGTAAACGGAGCAGAGCGCTTTCGTATATTACATCCTTCCTCCTTCTTCCTTACCTCATTCTTCTCCTCCTTCCTCTTCTTCGATGTCGCGAATTTCGAAAACTGACTTTGCCTCATCGCAAGGTCTTTACACTGAAGATGTAATATATGAAAGCGCTCTGCTCCGTTTGTTTATTTTTGAAAATGGTTACCTTGCATTTATAAAACACACGTTCTCAGTGTCTTTATTGGATATATATATATATATATATATATATATATATATATATATATATATATATATATATGTATATATGATAATGACCTCTGACAATCTGATGAACATTAGAAATTGCGAATGTCGCCAGACAATTTAATTCAAGTAGAGACATATGCGTCATCGTGGTGATTAAGGGGTGGGGGAGGGGAAGGGGGCGTTTTGCTGACGGGGGAAGGCCGGAACCATTCTCGTTCCATTATTTCCAGTCAAGAAAGAAAACTTTCTAAGAAACCTATTTTGCTTCGTTTTCATCCATGTACCGACTTTTTCTTCTTCTTCTGCCTCTTTTTCCTCTTCTTCTTGTTTGTTTTCTGTTTCTCCTCCTTTGCCTCCTTCTCTTCGTCCACCACCACCACCACCTCCTCCTCCTTAATGGTCTCCTCCACTACCTCCTCCTCCTCATATTCCTCCACCACCTCCACCTCTTCTTCTTTCACCACCACCGCCTCCTCCTCCACTACCTCCTCATATTCCTCCACCATGTCCTCCTCCTCCTCCTCATTAACGTCCTCCTCACATAGGGCACAGGTGACGGCTTGGGCCGCAGCTAAGCGCCTCCTAACGTAAGCTCCTCTCCTTTGGTGGTGACACGTGAGGGAAATTTCGATTCCGTCAAACCAGTTCTTTCGTCAGCTGATTTGTTATCTGGTTTAGAGGCAGCCCCGGTAAGACCCCCCCTTTACCCCCCTTTCCATTCCCCCCTTTACCCCCCCCCCTTCATACGCACACCCACCCGTCACCCCCACCCTATCCTCCAGACAGTGAAACATCTATGTCGTCAGTTGGTTTTATTGTCTGGTCTTGATCAGACGCCCCCCTCCCTCTACATCTCCCCCCTCCCCCTCATCTCCCCCCTCTTCCTCATCTCCCCCCCTACCACCACCACCACGCACATCCACTCCATAAATGCAGCGTTTGACGTCAGCCACGGCACTGAAGAGGTTGACGTGATGAGGTTAGTGGCACTGGTGCCATGCGATGGCCCTGTTGATAGCAGCGCTGCGTGAGATGATCTTGATAACGGCAGATCGTGTTGTGGGTGTCTGTGGTTGTTTGCTGTTCAGGGCCGGTTGGTGGCTGATCCAGGGAACGGTGGTGGTGGCATTGGCTATTGGAACGAAGTCAGTAATGGTGATTGTGAGTGTGGTATATATGGTTAGCATATAGAGAATGCCATTGTTTTGGGAGAAATCTATGGTGGTCCCAAATTTCAACATTTGATGACAGGTTTGTGTTTTTTTTTTTTTCTCTTAGCTCATAGATGGCGCCTTATTAGTTGTTCTGTTATTATTGTTCCGTTGCAGACGTGTCTGGTAATGGATATTAGACCGAAATGTCGCGAAAATTAAACCTTTTGTGCTGAAATATCGCGAAGAATAATATCATGTTTTGGTATATGTATGGATGGCACAAGACTTTACACCCGACAGCTAGTGGTCCTGTTGTTGTGGTGGACTGCTCTTGCTTTGGCTGTAGTGCTCAGAAGTGGCGATGGTGGCCTTTTATGTGGAACACGAGAATCTGGTGTATTCTTAAAGACAACCTGACCCATGATGATACACCAGAAGTGTGCATATACATCGTTCGCTGTTGCCACAATAAAAAAATGTTATTGACAAAATTCTCGTTCTTCATGAGGCAACAACTGTATATTGTGAAAGACATTTACGCGCAACAAGGAAAGGTTCCTTTGTGTGGGTCAGAATTGAGTGTCCGTAGGAGTGGATCAACAGATGCACCGTTTTGGCACTCACTGAACGATGTCTAAATAATTGGGTGAGTGCCGTTTAGAGTACGGAAGGGATTATGTTCAGGATGTGATAGGCGACGATGATCCCGTGACGGCTGGGGTACGCGTCTGAAAGCTGTCAAGGAGTGCGACCTGTCGAGGAGTGCATGATTATCTTGCACGTGCATGTATCATGCGATTGCATGTGCGGGAGGTACTGCTAATGGGGTTGCCGTTGTTTTGCAAGATTGTCAACCTTAGTGGCGGTGATTTTGCAAAAACCAAAGTGGTATCTGAACACCCTTGGGCATAGACGACCTAATGAAGCGTTGTTTCGTCACCTGTAGATTGCTTTCCTAGAGATAATGGATTTGCGTGTCGGTTTGGATGTATTTACCTTGGCGTATTAATCTATATATACATGCGTGGCCGTATTTACCTAGATCTACTGACCTAGATTAATTCTATATAACCAAATTACTTTTTTCTTACTTCTATGTTCTAGCCCAAATAATAATTTTTGTTAAACTCTCTACATGCTCTGGGTGTATTACACCCTTTCCGTTGGCTATATGGTCAACCTTTCGTACTCAGAGAACCGAACACAAGAAATGAACACATAGATTAACCAATAAACAAGGAAACAAATAGATGAATAAATAAATAGATAATAATGTGAAAAATATCAAACAGAAACACCCATTATGGGGTAGGGGGGAGCCGAGTTAAGCCCTATTCTGAAGCAATGCACCCCATCACACCCAGAAAGGAGCTGATGTTGGGCTCCCCCCCTCCACCCCAGCGACCGTGTCTTTTGTGGGTGTGGCAGCTTAGTAGGGGGGCGGGGACCCGCGAGTGTGATTTGTGTTCGTGGGGGAGGGGGGCGGGGCCGGGGGCGCGCCAAGATAGAGTGCCTCTATATGGAGAGCCGGGGAAGGGGGGGGGAGTAGGGCGAGTGGTTAGAGCTGTGCGCTCCCACTCCGCACGCTCTCTCTCTCTCTCTCTCTCTCTCTCTCTCTCTCTCTATATATATATATATATATATATATATATATATATATATGTTTGTATGTATGTATATATATATATGTATATATATACACATACATATGTATATATATATATATATAATATATATATATATATATATATATATATATAATATATATATATATATATATTGCGTGGGTGCAAAATTTGTTTTTTGTTTTTGTTTGGGATTTGTTTTCCTAATGCGACGCAGGGAATAAAATCGCGTTACGGTGGTTAAGACGAATAAACCAGGGCTAGGATGAAGGAACCCCCCATCCTCCACCCCCCTTGCTTAAGCGAATCTGGGGGTCCTTCTAGGAACGCAATAGAATCGCCTCACGCGTCTCCATGAGCACAATGCGCCACTGTACGTGCCTCGACGCTTTGACGTAGATTTTGAACTTTGGCGTTTTAGTTTTGATCTCACCGTCTCACGATTTTAATCAGCCAAGCGGGAGCACGGTCCCCACCTCCCTACTCCGCTGTTAAACGTGTTAAGGTGTTAACTGAGATTAAGTAGGGTTCTCGAACTTTGTTTGAATGTTATTATGTGTACGGGGGTTGCGGAGGTGAGAGGGGGGAGGGGGGAGGGGGAAGTTGCAGAGTTGATTGGAATGCAAGGACGGGCGCGGTACGCCGTGTGGGGTGGTCGCTTGATTCACGGTGATGGGAGGCGGCGGTGGTGGCGGTTGGGGCGGCGGCTGGGGGGGGCGTTTGGGCGAGGTGGTTTAGGTCGGGGTTGTGGTTGTGGGTTTGGGTGTGGTTGTGGTTTTAGTTGAGACTGAAGAGACCGGATGCGTGAGAGTTGTGATTTTTTGTAGTTGGCGAGTGAGTGAGAATTACAGTAATGATAGGAATGATAATGGTAATAATGATGATGATGATAATAGTGATGATAATAATTATATCTAATGTCTGTTTTCTTGTTGTTAATTCGTACCCGAAAAGGTTTGCTTACAGATCACACACACACACACACACACACACACACACACACACACACACACACACACACACACACACACACACACACACACACATACACACACACAGAGTCTAAAGCAGAGGAACAAGTTTTTCGGATGCTCTCCGAGATCTTTCAAATTCTTGGGTCGAGACAAGAACAGGTCAGTTCACTTCGGGAAGAAAATTGAGCGAAATGACGCTGCCAGGAGCAGACAGGCGCGCAAGGTGTTGTCCAGGTATTCACAAGTCGAATCAGGGTCGACTTTTCGCCGTGCGCCGTCTACGACGCGACGTCGTGCTCTCTATGGACGCTTCCACATATGGTCGTGGTTGTGACGTGAGAAAACGTCCATAGACACCCATGGTTATTTGAGAGCACGACGCCGCGTCGTAGACGGCGCACGGCGAAAGGTCGATACGTGTGAAACGAGCTTAAGTTGACTCTCGCGACGCCATGTGACATCACGTCGCCTCGTTTCCTTTCCGAAGTGAACTAGCCTGTTCTTGTTCCGACTTGAGCTTCGGGAGTGTCGTGTTAGGGGGAAAGTTACTTCCCGCCTGAATAAAATCGTCTGGCGATTGAAATTCCTTGGCGCCAGCCAGAATAAAGACAAAGTGCATCATTGTGCGGAACGGTTCTATAATTTTCATAAAAAAAAAGGAAAAGTAAATCTAGACAGAAAAATTACGTCAGAAGCGAACTGGAATTTCCAAGAATTCGCCGAATTAATCTCATATCTGACCAGTATCTCTTTCTCTCTTTTTCTCTTTTCCTCCTCTGTCACTCTCTTTACCCTCTCTCTCTTTCCTCCCTACACGATCCCCATATCTCTTCCCCACCTTCTCTCTCTCTCTCTCTCTCTCTCTCTCTCTCTCTCTCTCTCTCTCTCTCTCTCTCTCTCTCTCTCTCTCTCTCTCTCTCTCTCTCTCCCTTTTTCTCCCCCCCCTCTCTCTCTCTCTCTCTCTCTCTCTCTCTCTCTCTCTCTCTCTCTCTCTCTCTCTCTCTCTCTCTCTCTCTTTCTCCCCTTTTTCTCCTCTCTCACCTTTCTCTACCCTCTCTCTCTCTTCCCAAACTTTCTCTCTCTCTCTCTCTCTCTCTCTCTCTCTCTCTCCCACGCTCCCTCCCTCCCTTTCCCACTCTCCCTCCCTCCCTCCCCACTCTCTCTCCCTCTCTCTCCCTCTCTGGACAGTAAGCGATCACAGGTAAGAAATTATTGGTCAGCGCGTTGAGATTTGTGACAGACTAATTATTCAATTGTTACATTAAACTTGATGGGGAGCTTCAAGTCGCGTGGCGAGGCGAGGCGAGGCGAGGCGAGGCAGAGGGAGGCGATCCGTCCTCGTGCCTTCGCGAAGTCTATAAAAACGGCCCAAGGTCCCGAAGATTAAGCAGCAAGTACCGAATCTCCGCACGAATTGTTATATATATATATATATATATATATATATATATATATATATATATATATATATATATATATATATATATATATTATATTTCGTGTAGTATGTAATTCGAGCATACAAATATAAGAAAGTCGTATTCAACTTATATCTCTCTTGATAGCCTATTGGTTTAAGTCACTGTAACTTTGTTACGGGTTAGCTGGGTTCGAATCCTCGGCTCGTCCACGTTTCAATTTCCAACGGATGCCTCCATCGAGCGATTCTTCAGTCTCGACTGCGATGGCATGGAATTAAAAGTGATTTGTGGTTGAAAAAAGATATTAATTGATCACTGGGAACCATTCAGTGTATATGTATATATATATATATATATATATATATATATATATATATATATATATATATATATATATATACACACAAATACATGTGTGCGTCGTATGTGTGTGCGTGTGCCTTCATGAGGTTCCGGGTAGCGACCACAGCCGTCACCTTTGCCCTATGCACTCGGATAGCTCGGACAAGCCACTACAGCTGCACGAATCCTTAAGTATTGCAGAGCAAGAGCGCAACTTTTCCTGAATATATTTATTTGTTTGTTTGTTTGTTTGTTTGGGTAGAGATAGGGTGAGAGTTAGAGACGTAGAGAGTAAGTTTAGAGATGGAGCAAGAGAGGAGGGGGGGAGGAGAGAGGGAGGGAGAGGGGGGAGGGGCTGCGGGGGGGGGTGAACGCAAGAGAAGCAATTCGAGGACAGCCACTACGACCATTATCCTGTACTCCTGACAACGCCATGTCGTCCCTCTGTCTGTCTGTCTGTCTGTCTGTCTGTCTGGCTGTCTGTCTGACTTTGTGTTGCTCATGTCTGTGTATAGCGACAGGAAGAGGAGGGGGAGAAGGAGGGAGGGATACCAGAAGGAGGTGGGGAGGAGGAGAAGGAAGACGAGGAAGAGTAGTAATGATAGTAATCTAGAAGTAGGAGGAAGAGGAGGATAAGAGGAGTATGAGTATTGAAGAGGAGGAGGAGGAAGAGTAGTAATGATAGTAATCGAGAAGGAGGAGGAAGAGGAGGATAAGAGGAGTATGAGTATTGAAGAGGAGGAGGAGGAAAAGGAGTAGTAGTGACAGTAATTGTAGTTGTAACAGTAGTAATAGGAGTAAGAGGGAGAAGAAGAGGAGGAGGAGGAGAAGAGGAGGGATAGAGGAAAGGAAAAGAAAGAGAATAATAGTAGGAAGGAGAGGAGGAACAGAAAGAAGGGAGAGTAGATGGATAGGGAGAAGAAGAAACAGAAGGAAGAGGAAGAGGAGATGATTAGGGAGGGTAGATGAAGAAGAATAAAAGAAAGGAAGAGAAAGAGATAATTAAGGAGAAGAGGAGGAAGAGAGAGGAGAGGAGGAGGAGGAGGAAGAGACGACCTGCTCGCCTGCCTGCTTGCCTCCCTGTCTGCCTGCTTGCCTGCTTGCCTGCTTGCCTGCTAGCTCAGGGCCATGTGGTCGGTTCCGGGTGTCTTGGCTGGGTGAGGTTGATGGGGTTGATTGGTGGGTTGGTGGCTGGGTTGGGTGCGTATGTTGCGGGGGGGTGGGGGTGGGGGGAGGTTGGGGTTTAGAGGGGGTGAGGGTGAGGGGGGGAATGTGTACGTGCGTGTCGGCGCCGAGCTGCGTCATCGGCGCCTTTCACACACACAAGGCAGTCTCTCTCTCTCTCTCTCTCTCTCTCTCTCTCTCTCTCTCTCTCTCTCTCTCTCTCTCTCTCTCTCTCTCTCTCTCTCTCTCTCTCTCTCTCTTTCTCTCTATCTATCTCTATCTATCTATCTATATCTCTCTCCTTCTCTATCTCTCTCTATCTCTCTCTCTGTTTCTATCTAGCTCACACTTTGTGTGTTCCCCTTTCTGTGTCGTTTTCTGTCTCTCTCTCTCTCAATTTTTCTGTGTGTGTTAGCGTGTGTGTGTGTGTGTGTGTGTGTGCGCGCGTGTGTGTGTTCCTCTTTCTCTGTCTCTTTCTGTCTGACTCTATCGCTCTGTGTGTGTGTGTGTGTGTGTGTGTGTGTGTGTGTGTATGTATGTATGTCTTCCCCCTTCTGACTCTTTGTGTGTGTGTGTGTGTGTGGTTGTGTGTGTGTGTGTGTGTGTGTGTGTGGTTGTGTGTGTGCCTTCTCTCTCTCTCTCTCTCTCTCCCTCTTCCTCTACGTGTGTGTGCGCGTGTGCTATATCTCTACATCCTCTCTCTCTCTCTCTCTCTCTCTCTCTCTCTCTCTCTCTCTCTCTCTCTCTCTCTCTCTCTCTCTCTCTCTCTCTACGTGTGTGTGCGTGTGTGTTTTCCCCCAGTGTGTGTATGCGTGTGTGCTATCTCTCTCTCTCTCTCTCTCTCTCTCTCTCTCTCTCTCTCTCTCTCTCTACCTCTACCTCTCTCTCCCTCTACGTGTGCGTGTGTTTGCCTGTGTGTGTTATCTCTCTACATCCTCTCTTTCTCTCTCTATCTCTCTTTCCCCACGCCTCCTGCACTCTACTGCTCTGTATCTCCATTATACGAGCATATATCATTTCTTCTCTACTCCTCGGATTTTCTCTTTCTCAAGTTCTGCATCTAAGCTATCTCTCATTTTATCCGCTTTTTACTTTAGTGTCCGTGCCTTCATTTCTCTCTTTCTCTTTTCCTTTGTCTCTCTCTCTCTCTCTCTCTCTCTCTCTCTCTCTCTCTCTCTCTCTCTCTCTCTCTCTCTCACTCTCTCTTGAATGATATTATTATTCCGTCGAGCGCCAGGCAGTTTTATTCAGCCCAGAGGAGGACCCCGCGTCCCTTCCCACAGGCAAGAGTCTACCTGTTCCCCCACGAGCTGCTGACAACATAGAGGAGAACTGCCCAAGAAGCAGCTACGGGGTCGTTTCTCTCCTCTCTCTCTCTCTCTCTCTCTCTCTCTCTCTCTCTCTCTCTCTCTCTCTCTCTCTCTCTCTCTCTCTCTCTCTCTCTCTCTCTCTCTCTCTCTCTCTCTCTCTCTCTCTCTCTCTCTCTCTCTCTCCTCTCTCTCTCTCTCTCTCTCTCTCTCTCTCTCTCTCTCTCTCTCTCTCTCCTTCCTCTCTCTCTCTCTCCCTCCCTCCCTCTCTCTCTGTCTCACACACACACACTCACTCACTGTCTGTCTCCGTTTTTTTGGATTGGTTCCAACCGTGATTCTTTCCACGACGAAGGCCCGATTTCGAATCCAACCACTGTAGGTAACTCCTGTTTACTCTGGAAGGCTGAGCACATAGGGCAAAGGTGACAACCCTAGTTGCTGGTAAGGGTTTCCTGTGTGTGTGTGTGTGTTTGTGTGTGTGTGTGTGTGTATGTATATATATATATATATATATACATAACACGCACACACACACACACACACATATATATATATATATATATATATATATATATATATATATATACATATATATAACATATGTATCTACATGCACTTATGGAAATGGAGTCATACATTCATTTGGAGATGGAGTCAAAGGCCTTTTCGTAGTCTAAAAAGCTAAACATGGATGCTTATCGCAGTTCTTGTTTTTCTCACCGGGAGAGTTTGGCTGATGATAGTCATCTGCAGATCATTTGGAGACCCTGAATGGGCTCAGCCAAGCCAATCGGAACACGTCTACATGTGTGTGTGTGTGTGTGTGTGTGTGTGTGTGTGTGTGTGTGTGTGTGTGTGTGTGCGCGATCGCATGCATATGTATAGTATGTATGTATGTATGTATGTATGTATGGTCTAGTGTACTTGTGCGTATTTTGAACAGCACACCCACATTGTCCACATCGTCGTGAGATGTGGCATCGCTGTCCGATCACGCACGGGAGAACATAGAATATTTTACGAATTATTTGTTCATAATCAGCAGGATTACTTGTTCTCTTCACCTCTGCACATGGACACGTAACGGCGCATAGTATGTTCATGATGAACAGGATAGTGTACTCATGTCACATGTACACATAAGACACATGCGACGTTGCCACATCACCTGTACGGAGCGGGTAGGTGGACCGCACGGAAATCTTGCCGATTGAACTTGTGTGAGAGATGGTATCGTGTTCAGAACTGAATGCTTTGAAGGAATCCTATACACATTTCACCCCTGAATACATGAGGAGGACCACCGTAGTGAGTATATATATATATGATATATATAAATATATAGTATATATATATATATATTTGATATATATATATATGTAGTGTATATATATATATATATAATATATATATATATATATATATATATATATGTGTGTGTGTGTGTGTGTGTGTGTGTGTGTATGTGTGTGTATATATATATATATAAATGTATATATACACATACATGTATACATACATGAACCTTTTGCCTCTTTTATTTTCGGATATTTTAGTTCAGTTACAATGTATCAGCCATATTTCATTTTGGTCTTCAAATACCCATTTCTCTCTTCGCTCTCACAGGATCGTTCTCTCTTTCTCTCACTCTATCTCCCTATTTCTCTCCTAGTTCTCTCTGGCTATCTTCTTCTGGTTCCCTATCTCCTGTTTTCTCTCTTTCTCTCTCTATCTCTCTGCCTCGTTCTCTCTGTATATCTTCTTCTGATTCCCTATCTCCTGCTCTCTCTCTCTCTCTCTCTCTCTCTCTCTGTGTGTGTGTGTGTGTGTGTGTGTGTGTGTACCTCGTTCTATCTTTTTCTGGTTCCCTGTCTTCTGTTCTTCTCTCTCTCTCTCTCTCTCTTTCTTTATGTGTGTGTGTGTACCTCGTTCTATCTTCTTCTGGTTCCCTGTCTTCTGTTCTCTCTCACTCTCTCTCTCTCTCTCTGTCTCTCTCTGTCTCTCTTTCTCATACGTCTCTGGCTTTAAAGGTCTTTGAAACTTGGCACCGGTAGGGTCTTATTTTGACCCCCCTCCCCCTCTCCCCTCCCCCCTCCCTCTCCCCACTCCCTCTCCCCCACCCGAGTTTTCTTCCTTTCCTCACTCCCTACCTTCATTGGTTCGTTCCTTCCTTTCTCCCTTTTCTTCTTTCCTTCCTTCCTTCTTTTCTTCCTTTCCTTCCTTCTTTCCTTCCTTTCATTCCTTCTTCCCTTCCTTCTTTTCTTATTTCCTTCCTTCTTCGCTTCCTTCTTTTCTTCCTTCCTTTCTTCTTCCCTTCCTTCCTTTCTTCTTTCCTTCCTTCTTCCCTTCCTTCTTTCCTTCTTTCCTTCCTTCTTCCCTTCCTTTTTTTCCGTTTTATTGCTCCATCTTTCCTTCCTTCCTTGTTCCCCTCCCTCCCTCCCATCCTCCATTTTTTCCATTTTTTCCCTTGTTTGTTCGTCTCTCCTTTTTTCCTCCACACTCTGCCCCCCCCTCCACCTCCCTCCACCTCCCTCACCTCTCTCCCTCACCTCTCTCCCTCGCTTCCTTCTTTTCCCGTCTCCATCCTCTCACTCCTCCCCCCCCATTCTCACCTTCACCCCCCACCCCTCCCCCCGTCTCCGTCTCGCCCCCGCGCGTTTCCCGGGCAGCGGCGGCGGCTCTCTCATCTCCCCCCCCACCTCCCCCTTCCCTCCCTCCCCAACCTTTCACCTTCATAATTTACTTCGTTCCACTTTGCCCTCTTTTCTCCATCCCCTTCTCCCTCTCTTTCTCCTCTTTCTCTCTCTTTCTCGCGCTCTCTGTCTCTGTCTCTCTCTCTCTCTCTCTCTCTCTCTCTCTCTCTCTCTCTCTCTCTCTCTCTCTGTCTCTCTCTCTCCTCCGTCATTCTCCACCTTGCCCTTCTCCTCTTCCTTGTCCTCTTCAAGATTTCTCTTCGGCCAAATCGTCCTCCTCTCTCTCCTCCTTCTTCCTCTTCCTCCTCTTCCTCGCCGTCATCTTGTTTGTCATCATCATTATCGTCATTATCATCGTGATCATCGTAATTATCCTTACCCTCACCCTCGTCATCATCGTCATCGTCTTCATCCTCTTTCTTCCCTTTTCCCCTCTTCTCCATCCCCTTCCCCTTCTCTCCCCTCTGTCTTCCCTTCTTCCTCCTCCCTCCTCTCTCTCTTACCTATTCCCTTTCATTTTGCCTTTTTCCTTCTCTCTCTCTCCTTCGTTCCTTCTCCTTTTCACATCAAATCTTCCCCCATCTCCTTGCTTCTTCGTCTCGCCGTCCTCCTCCTCCTCCTCCTCCTCCTCCTCGCTCTTCCCTCGTCTTCGATCCCAAGACCCTTCAGTTCATTTTCTTCCTCGTTTCCTCTTCCTTAGCTTGGACCTTCTCTCCTTCGCCACCCCCCCCCCTTCCCCACTTCCTCTTTCCTCTCCCTCCCCTCCCTCTCCCATTATTTTTCCTTACCAAGTCCTTTTAGTCTTTTGTCTACCTGTCTATCTGCTTGTCTGTCTGTCTGCCTGCCTGTCTGTCTCTCTGTCTGTCTTCATCGGTCTTTCCTCTCTCTCTCTCTCTCTATCTATCTATCTCTATCGGTTTATCTGTCCATCACTGTCTCTTTCTCCATTTTTTATATTTTCCTTCCATCTTCATTTCCTCTCCACTCTTTATTCTTTGCTCCCTTTCCTCCCTCCCTACATACCACCTCTTCTTTCACCCCCCATTCTCTCCCATACTCTTCCCCCCATCCTTCTCTTCCTCCCCCTTCCTTCTCGTCTCTCCCCCTCATCCCTATCCCTCCCCCGTCCTTCCCCTGTCCTTCCCCGTCCTTCCCCTGTCCTTCCCTGTCCTTCGCCTGCCCCTTCTCATGTATGCATGTCTTGAGTTGAGCTCCCATAGTGTTGTTACATGCGAGTACATAGGCTGGAAGTTTAATTCATTCGCTCTTGCTAAATCCGAAAGTTGTTTTTACCTATTCTGTGATTAAACTCGAGTGAAGATAAGTTTGAGTTTACGTTTCTGATGGTGTGTTTGGGTATTTGTATATTCAGTGTATATGTATATACCCATACGTACCATTAATATATATATATATATATGTATATATATATATGTATATATATATATATCTATATATATATATATATATATATATATATATATATGTACACACACACGTTTTTCTTTCACTCCGACAGTGTGTTTTCTATGACATATATATATATATATATATATATATATATATATATATATATATATATATATAATCTATGATATATAATACACACACACAATTTTTTCTTTCACCCCGATAATATATATATATATATATATATATATATATATATATATATATATATATATATATATATATATATATATATATTGGAAAGACGTAATTTATGGAGACCAGCAGGTCCATACCGATGCTGAACGCAAAATAAGATAAGTGATAGATAAATGAATAAAGAAAATAACAAGGAAATAAAAAGAAAAAAGATTAGTGATATTAATTACGGCTTGGTTATAGAATAAAATGGTTTCCTGTTGTTATCCTTCGACGGCATAATGGTGACGTCATGAGGTGCGCCTGTGATAACGTGATTGTCAGGCGTTTCACAGTCAGGGAAAGGAAAACCGAATAAAATCACTGGGGTAGCTTTAGATCTTGTCGGAGATACGCATGCACATATACACATACAAATATACACACATACATACATACATATGCACACGCATGCACATACATACAAACATATACACACACATACATATACACACACATACATACATATACACATACGCATGCACATATACACATACAAACATATACACACACATACATACATTCATACATGTACACATACGCATGCACATACACACATACAAACATATACACATACATACACACATACATATACACATACGCATGCACATACACACATACAAACATATACACACATACATACATAATATACACATACGTATTCACATGCGCACACCCACACTGCTCTCTCTCTCTCTCTCTCTCTCTCTCTCTCTCTCTCTCTCTCTCTCTCTCTCTCTCTCTCTCTCTCCTTGTTCTCGTCCTCGTCTTCATATTCCCATTTTCTCTTTTTTTCTTTCTTTTTTTCTTTCTTCTTTCTATTCTTGAGCTCCTTTTCTTTGTGCATATCCTCGTTCTATATTTTTTCTCTCATTTTTCTGTTCATTTTCTCTCCTTTTTATTCTCTTCAGTCCTCGTCATCTCCATCGTCTTTCCCCATCTTCCTCTTCCCCTTCTTCTTCTTCTTCTTCCTCTTTTTTCAGTTCTCCCATTCACTACTCACTGTTTTCCTTCCCCTCAGGCAACATAATTATTCCTTTCCTCACCACCTCCCCCTCTTCCTCCTCCTCCTCCTCCTCCCCCTCTCCCCCTCCCCTCCTCTCCCTCCCCTTCCCTATTTGTCTGTCCCCTGCAAAGGTAGCAGTGCGCCGTCTCCCCTCCTGCTCACTCCCCCCCTCTCCCCCCTCATCATCCGCCCTCTCCCCCCTCTCCCCCTCTCCCCGCTCCTTCCGTCTCCTCATTACGTCATGCGTCTCTTTGGAGTCTGCCTCTTCTCCCTCACAGACTTCCTCCCGTCCCTTCGCCTTCTCCCCTTCCCCCCTTCCCCCCTCCCCCTCCTCTCCCCTACCAAACCTTCGGCTTTCCCTTCCCTTTCCCCCTTCCCTTTCCCCTTTCCCCTTCCCTCCCTTCCCCCTTTCTTCCCCTTCCATTCCCTTCCCTTCCCTTCCCTTATCCTTTACTCCGATCTCATACCTTCACCCTCCCTTCCCCCCTCCCCCCTTTCCATTCCCTCCCACCTCCTCTTCCACCCCTCCCCTCCCCTCCCCTACTCCTCCGTTACCATCCCATTCCCCTTCCTTTCCTCCCCCTTCCTAACCCCTTTCCTCCACTCGTCCCCCTTCCCACTGCCCCTCCCCTTCCTCCCTCCCCCTCCCCCCGTCTCTCCCCCCCTCCCCCGGTTTTTGCATGTTTACTCTTCGCCAACTTGGTTGTAAGTCGTGCGCTGGTCGTAAGTCTTCAGACTGTCAGTCACTTGAGCGCGCGCGCGCGCGGCCTTCGCCAACGCAGCTGTCAGCAGCAGCACGCGCAGCTTGGTCAGCAGCACCTGTGCAGCAGCAGACATCAGCATTTATTGTGCAGCTGGTGCAGCGCTGGGGTCAGCTCCAGAAAGGCCGTCAGTGGCACAAGTGTTGTCTGGGGCGCTCAGCTGTCAGGTTGACGTCATCGTCAGGTGGGGGGTGGGGGGGTTAGGTGTTCTGCACGTGAGGTGTTCTGTTCTGCCACCTGCACCTCCGGAGGTCCTTCCAGGTCGTTCTTCGGCAAGGACACACGACTTGACTCCAATGTTGCCAACATGACTGTTGGAAATGTTGGGACGGGGGTCGGTTGTGTGTGTGTGTGTGTGTGTGTGTGTGTGTGTGTGTGTGTGTGTGTGTGTGTGTGTGTGTGTGTGTGTGTGTGTGTGTGTGCCAAGTGTCCTTCTGTTGTCAGCGAGGGGGGATCCGTTGCCACCACGACCGCCAGCCAACACCTACGCTGACATCAGTGCGGTTGTCACGACCGCGCAGGTGATAGGTGATACGTTTCCACACGCATGGCCGAAGCTGTCACAACGAGCCCTGTGCACGTCATGTCACGTCACACACACACACACACACACACACACACACACACACACACACACACACACACACACACACACACACACACACACACACACACACACACAATCTGTCCATCACGAGTCCGACCCGTGATCCAAAACCATGGTGAATCACACAAACATACACCTTCCGCGCGCGCACGCACACGCACGCGCACACACACGCACACATACACACACACACACACACACACACACACACACACACACACACACACACACACACACACACACACACACACACACACTCACGGAACCTTGCTGTCATCAGCTCGGTCAATACCTACGAGGAACCTGTCACTAGCCCTACCCCCCTTCCCCCCCGCACATCCCTTCCCCTCCCCACTCCCCACTCCCTCTCCCCTCCCCTCCCCTCCCCTCCATCCCTCCCTCCCTCCCTCCCTCCCCCAGCACCTTCGACACCAGCTGCGTAATTAGTAGGAGGGTCATTACCATCGGCGGTACGGCTATCGTCACCAGCACACCCGTCACTAGCACGCACGCACACACACGCACGGGCGGTTCTGTCGACGAGCCGCCGCCGCTGCCGCCACCGCCGCCGCCGCCGCCGCCCCGCTTGCGACTTCTGCTGCAGCGGTCTCGACGTCCTTCGGCCTTCGTCACCTCACGTTGTCGTCTCGGTCACCTTTCACTTCGCCTCCGTCCGTCCGTCCTTCCCTCCTTCCTGGCTACCTTCGCTTTGGTCTCCATTTTTACCACTCCTTCCCCCTTCCCTCTTCCCCCTTCCCCCTTCCCCCTTCCCCCTTCCCCCTTCCCTTCCCCCTTCTCTCTTCCCCTTCTCTCCCACTTACCTTTCACAGGCTACCTTCCTTCCAGCAATTCCCAGACTCCTTCCCCCGTCACTCTTCCTCCCTTCCTTGGCACTCCTGTGCCACTCTTCCTTGGCACGACTCCTTCCCCTTCTTTCTTTATTTATTTAACTCCGTCCTTCTTCGGCCTCCAGTTCCGCCCCCCCCCTCTCTCTCTCTCAGAAAGACCTTTTCCTAACGAAGAACGTCCCACCTCCTCCTCCTCCTCCTCCTCCTCCTCCTCCTCACGTTCTCGCTATCCCCTCTTCTGTCGTTCGCCGTTCCACCGTTCCTCGCTCGCCGTTCCCCACACTCCTCATTTACCAGTTCCCCTTTCCGACTCCCCCGGCCCCTCCTCTTCCTCCTCCTCCTCCTCCTCCTCCTCCTCCGGGGCCTTCGTCCGTCCCTCCGCCCCCCTTCCCCCTCCCCAACGCTCGGAGCTGTAATGCCGAGTGAGGCGTGGTCACACTAATGGTCGGAACTGTACACCTCTGGCCTTGTGCTCCAGCTGCAGCTGCTGCTGCTGCTGCTGCTGCTCCTGCTGCTCTTGCTGCTGCTCCTGCTGTTGCTCGCTCACTTCGTCCGGGTTGTTGTTGTTGTTGTTGTTGTTGTTGTTTTTGTGTTTGTTCTCGCTGTTGGTGTTGCTGGGCGGTTGCCGTCTCCTCTCCTCATTCCCCTCCTCCTCCTCTTCCTCCTTCCTCCTCCCTCCTCCTCTTCCTCTTCCTCTTCCTCTTCTTCCTCCCCCTCTTCCTCCACTTCCTCCCCCTCTTCCTCCTCCTCTTCCATCCTCCTCTTCCTCCTCCTCTTCCATCTCTTCATCGACCTCCTATTGTTCCTCCTTCTCTTGCTATTATTCCTGATATTCTTCCTTGTCCACTTCCTCCTCGTCGTGCACCTCTTCATCCTCCTCCGCCTTACATTCATCTTCCTCTTTGTCCTCCTTCCTTCTCATCCTCCTCACCTCCTCTTCCTCCTCCTCTTCCTCCTCCTCCTCTCCCTCCCGCTCTTCTTCCTCTTCGTCTTCTTCCCTCTTCTTTCTCCTCCTCCCCTTCCTCTTCTTCCTCCTTGTCCTCACGCTCCCTCTTTATCTTTCTCATTGTCCTCCCTCCTCCTTCTCTTCCTCCTCTTCGTACTGTTCATCACTCCTCCTCCTCCTCATCGTCATCATTATTATTATCTTCATCATTTCCTTCTGGTTCTTACTCATTTTGTGTGTGTGTGTGTGTGTGTGTGTGTGTATGTGTGTGTGTGTGTATGTGTGTGTGTGTGTGTGTAGCTTTATCATTTTGCTTGTGACCTCTTTCCGCACTTTCATTCTGACTTTTCTGTCACAGTGTCTCCATCATTTTCTTGTTCTAATTTTTGTTCTTCCTCCTCCTCCTCCTCCTCCTCCTCCTCCTCCTCCTCCTCCTCCTGCCCTCCTCTTCATCTTCTCCATCTTATCCTTTTTCTTGTTCTTGATCTTCTTTTTCTTCCTCTCCTTTTTCTTCTTATTCACCTTCTTCCTCTCCTCCTCCCCTACCTCTTCCTCTTCCTCCTCCTTATCCTCTTCCTCTTCTTTTTCCAGCCTTCTATAATATCCCCCACAAACGAGTCTAACTGCTATTTTGCTCATGTTCAGCGTCCCCTTGTGTATCTCGCGTGTGTCTTCCTCCTCCTCCTCCTCCTCCTCCTCCTCCTCCTCCTCCTCTCTCCGTCGCTACGGGTCTCTAGTTGTCCTTTTTAATAAAGGCATTACTCTCTGTGGTCTCCCTGATGCCGTCCCCGTTGCGTCCTTTGTTGGGGAAAAAGTCTCCCCTTACTCCTCCTCCTCCTCTTCCTCCTCATTTTCTTCCTCTTCTTCCTCCTGCTGTCCCTCCTCTTTCTCCTCCACCTCCTCCTCATTTTCTTCCTCTTCCTCCTCTTCCTCTTGCTGCTGCTGCTCCTCCTGCTGCTGCTGTTTCTCCTCTTTCTCATCTTCCTCCTCCTCCTCCTCCTCCTCCTCCTGCTGTTCCTCCTCTTTCTCATCTTCCTCCTCATCCTCGTCATCCTCCTCCTCGTCCTCCTCTTCTTCATTTTCTTCCTCTTCCTCCTCTTCTTCCTCTTGCTGCTGTTGCTGCTACTGCTCCTCCTCCTCCTCCTCCTCCTCCTGCTGCTGCTGCTGCTGTCGTTCCTCCTCTTTCTCATCTTTCTCCTCCTCCTCCTCCTCCTTCTCCTCCTCCTCCTGTTCATGCTGCTTGGGCTCATCCTAGTCTTCATCCTCCTGCTGTGTTTTCGGCTGGCTGTGTATCCTGCTGAGTCCTCTGCTGGCTGCGTCTTCTGCTGTGCCGCCTGCTGGTTGCCTCTCCTGCTGAGTCTCTTCTCGAACATCCTCTTGCAGCTGCCTCTTGCAGCTTCAGTCTGAGCAGCTGCTTTATTCCCGTCAGCAGTTCCCTGTTCCTGTTATTGCAGCTGGGCTGGAGCAGCTGCCTCGTCGTTCTCGACGATGCAACAGCTCAGCAATCTATTGTACAGCTCCCCACAGCTGCAAAAGTTCATCGATGGGTTATGCAGCTCTTGATGTTTTATTTCGTGAGTGCTTCAGGCAGCTGCTGTGGTACTAGATCTTCAAGCAGCTGTTGTAGCTGTAGCTGTTGACCTTCAAGCAGCTGTTGTAGCTGTGACTTAATATTCAGCAGCTGTTGTAGCTGTGACTGTAAATCTTCAAGCAGCTGCTGTAGTTGTAGCTGTTGACCTTCAAGCAGCTGTTGTAGCTGTGACTGTTGACCTTCAAGCAGCTGTTGTAGCTGTGACGGTGAATCTTCAGCAGCTGTTTTAACTGTAATATAGCACTCCAGTCAGCTTTAAGTAGCCGCTGTAGCTGCAACGCTGCATTGCTTTAAGCAGCTGCTGTAGTTGTAACGTTTACGTAAATTACACACTACTTATAGCTTGTGCTTCTGCATCGTGCAGCTGCTGCAGTTGCAGTTCTCTCTCGCATGCTATGCAGCTGCTGGCTGTGCCGCTTCATGCAGCTGCTGAAGTCTGTTGACCAGCTATTTCACTCATAACACAGCTGGTTCTACACCATCCAGCTGCTACAGCTGTAATCCCGCAGCATCCCATACAGCTTCAAGCAGCTGTTGCAGCTCGTGTTACAGCTGATGAATGCCGCTGATTCAGCTCTGGGAACAGCTCCATGCAACTAAAGTTGCAGCTGCGTAGTTTGTATGTCTGTGGTTCCTTTGTGCAGCTTAGGGTGTGCTTGGGGTAGTTGTTCTTAGCGTGCAGCTGTGCCTGCCTGCTGTGAAGCTGCACGCGCGGTTCGAAAACGCTGCCTTCGTGTAGGAGTGACGTCACGCGTCGTAGGGGGTAATGGGGGGGTTGGTGCTTGCAAACCCCCCCCCCCAAAAAAAAGAAGTAAATAAATATATGATACACGAATTAAATAAAATGGAATAAATAGTGGTTCTCCGTCGGATGAATAAAATAATATGGTAGCAGCCAGAGTGTACATAAGACCTTAAACCCATATTGCCGCCACGCGTTGACTCTATACGGATTTCGATCCGCCCCTCTAGTAGCCTCTCTCCAGACGCAGG
>NC_134779.1:55382008-55384508 GCF_046742065.1 Oratosquilla oratoria
AAAAAAAAAAAAAAATCGGATAAAGTCGGTTCTTGTTTCGAACCCGATCCACTTTGGAAGCTTCGAATCGCGATTCGAAACCGGTTTTGTCCTCATGAACGGGCGGCGGCCCCCTAACCTCTGCGACCCCGAAAACGCCCTCGCGCGCGCACACACACGCACACACACACACACATACACATACACACACACACACACACACACACACACACACACACATACACACACACACACACACACACACACACACACACACACACACACACACACACACACACACACAGAATCCTAAGTGTGATGCCACTGCGACGTGGTGTGTGCGCGTGTGTTTGTGCGTTTGTGCTCGCGTGTGCGTGCATGTGTGCGTGCGTGAGTTTGGAAGTTCTCTACCCTCGTTTTGTTGCCTTTGCTGAACCGATTCCCTCTCCACCTCTCTTTCTCTCTCTTTTCTCTCTCTCTTCTCTCTTCTCTCTTGCCTCTCGCGTTAGAAGAGCTTGGTGCTGCTTATTCCGAGTCTCCCCCCCTCCCCCTCCCCCTCCCACCTCGCCCACGCAGCCACGCCCACTTACCCTCCCCCCCTTGTTCCCTACCACGTCCACCTCTCACCCTCCTTATTATTTCCCTTTCTCTTTTTTCCTCTCTTTTTCTCTCTTTTTCGCACTCAATCCTCGACCTCACGCTTTCATTACCTAGAGCCGGGTCTAAGCCCCGGCTGCCAGTGACTGCAGTTTGCACAGGCTATCCGTGCACGCAAGGTGAAGGTTGTGGCTTTAGTAACGGGTGAGCGCCTTGTCCCATCTGTATCGCATTTTGATCCACCTGTCACACACACATGCACATACACGCACACACACACACACACACACACACACACACACACACACACACACACACACACACACACACACACACACACACACACACACACGCATACAAACACATACACACACACACACACACGCACACAAACACATGCACACACAAACACACACACATACACACACAAACACACACACTCGCGTGCACACACACACACACGCATATACAAACACATGTACACACAAACACACACACATACACAAACACACACACGCACAGCAAAATAAATAGAAAAAATATATTTTTTTTCTTAGTTACAGATGACTTGTTTTTATACATATTTATTGACTTTTTATTTATTTATTTATATTTGTATTGGATTACTTACTCATTTAACTATTTATTTACTTTCTTTTATGCAAAGAGTAATGGAACGTTGATGCAAGGGCTTTCTATTAAGGAGAGGGGATTGTAGGCAAGGGCTAGTTAATAAGGGCGGGCTTCAAGCCCAGGGCTATTTACTAAGGGGGAGGGGAAGGGGGAGGGGCTTGTAGGCAAAGGGTGGCTACTTAGGGTGAGGGATCTGCGTGGAACTGACTACTAAAGGTGGTGGCACACTAGGCATTTCTCGCTAGCATGCTACTCACTTTTACTGCTTGCTTTGCTAGCAAAGTCTTGTGTATCCGTCACACAGTGAATGTTTTGCTAGTGAATTTTTGGCTAGCGGCTAGCGAGAACAGTTAAGCTTCCCGCCTATGTTTACAGACGAGTCTGTTATACAGACTTCTATTGTTTTTGATGCTTTGATAAGTGTATAGTGACAATTAAAGATAGAGAATAAAAAAAATCACGTATAACAGTAACATGCATGCTTAAATCTGTTTATATTTTATACATAAATCCCAGGAATTGTTGCTCATTTGAACACTCAAGGGAACAGCAAAATTTGCTGTTGATTATTCCCATCATGCAATCCACTCTTCCCACCAGCAAGAATGAACAGCATGCGACTCACTTTGGATAGCAAAAAGCAAAGCGAGTAGCAAAAGCAAGAAGCATGCTAGCACTAAGGGCGGGTCATGGAGGTATAAAAGGTGGGAACCCGCTCAGCATTATATATATATATAAATATATATATATATATATATATATATATATATATAATATATATATATATATATATATATTATATATAATAGTTGCGATAAGGAAACTGATGGTATTAATAATTGAGTCGATTCCAAGAGGAGGAAACAGCCAGGCTCAAGGGGAGGCCTTTAGATTAGGAAAAAAAAAAAAAAAAAAAAAAAAAAAAGGATCCTCAATCGAAATTGGGTCAAATTAGGCGATGTTCCGCAACTGATTGTTAATCAGACGCGTGTAAATAATTGATAAAGAAGAAACTCGGTCTTGCTACATCATGGTGGTAACCTTAATTAACTCATTCGCTGCTGGGGTTGGTGTGTTTTTCAGATAGATAAATCCACTGGTGGCAGATAGAATAAAGTTGATGATGATATGGTTTGACGTCACAACCCCTCCCCCCCCTATCGGAGGGCTAGGACGGTGCCCCTCACAGAGGACTTTGTAGCGTGGAATTTAATGAACCATGCCCTTGGTTCAACTCGCCGGTGGCAGGGTTCGAACCACCATCCCCCAAGGAAATAACTAAATAAATTGA
>NC_134779.1:55389508-55392008 GCF_046742065.1 Oratosquilla oratoria
CTCCTTCTTCCTCCTCCTCTCCTCTCCTCTTCCTCCTCCTCCTCTCTCTTCTCCTCTTCCTCCTCCTCCTCTTTCTTCTCCTCTTCCTCCTCCTCCTCTTCCTCCTCCTCTTTATCCTCCTCCTCTTCTTGTGCCCTGACTGGAGTGAGTCACGAAAAGTTGCGGTGCCCTCCTACTCGTCTTGTGTCAGTCTCCTTCCCCCCCCCCCACTTTTTTTTTTTTTTTCTCCAGCGTCTCACCTTATTACTCACGGTAACCGTCTTGCCTTTTTCCTGTCTTGCACGGGTGGTACCGGCCTTCTCCTTCCTCAGTATGTGTGTGTGTGTGTGTGTGTGTGTGTTTGTGCTCGTACGCCGCATCGGCTTTGTACACTTCTATATCGACATTTTCTAAGTTTTATTAATTTGAATGTACCTTAGACCTTGGGTATTTGTTCGAAACAAAATGTATATATTTTATATCTAGGACTCGAACTTTACCCTAGAGTTGTGGGTTTTATCTAGCGTTTTCCCATTATGATTTCTAGATATTAAAAAAAAAAAAATACTTACTGACCCTTGCCAATGTTTTTCTAAACAATTTCGTGAGATTGCTGTAGGGAATTGATATCTATTTTTTTTATCCTGGGAAAGACGTTTTGTATATTTACGTTAATTTTTTTATGAATATAAATTAGTACATTGTAATTTATTCATTTCTTTTTCATTTATTTTACTTTATTTTATTTTTCGTCCTGCGGTGATTACGTAAATGGGTATGAATTGTTTTAGATATGTTTTGATTATTCCTTTATTTAATTTAATTTTATTTTTGTATTTTATTTGTCCCGCGTCGAATTTTTTATTAGAATAAATTGTTCTAGGTATATTTAAAAAATTATTGTTTTTTCATTAATTCGTTTTATTTTATTTTTTGTATTTTGGAGGTCTCATCTATTCTCATGATAGCGTCATCCAACATTGTGTTTATCGTAGATGTGATTTGGGCAGAAATCGTGTATTTATCATTTTAGCGATAGCGATATTTTAGCGATATTTTTAGGATAGTATTTTAGCGTTCAGTTGTTTTTGACTCCCAGAGAACATGCCTCGACGACAACAGAAATAACAAAATAAGAAGTTCAAATCGGTATTTATTGTTGACTTAATGCGTCTCAGTATGTAGCGGAAATGTTAATATTTTAACAGGTTCTTCACTTCGCGTTTTTCGATATATATACTTTTTTATCTTATTCATTAAGGATCCTACTATACTTGGGTTTCTTGTGGAGCTGCCGTCAGGCGATTTTATTCAGATTAGGAATACTCCGTGATTGAAAGTTATTAAGAAAATATCATAACACGGTATTTCTGGACCTGCTTGTTTGTGTTCTTTGTGTCGCTAGGGTCTGTCGTTCTTTCTTTCGCTCTCTATCTCCCTATCTCTCTCTCACTCACACACACTCTCTCTCTCACTCATACACACTCTCTCTCTCTCTCTCACACTCTCTCTCTCTCTCTCTCTCTCTCTCTCTCTCTCTCTCTCTCTCTCTCTCTCTTTATTCTGGCTGTCGCCAGACTATTTTAGCAAATGGAAAGACACACCCGTAAGCTAAGGGGTTGATAATACCTTGTTATCCAGCAGTTTTGGATATTTACCTAAGGATTTTTTTTCCCTTTCTTCCACTTTTAACGCTTCCATATCCCTCGCTCCGTTAGTTTGCCTGCCGGCCATTTTTCTGTTGTCTGTTAATTAGGGACTGTGTTGGTTTTGGTATTTTCTCTCCGAGTGCCAAAAGCATATTTGGTATTGTTGTTAGTATTGGTACTCCCCCTTCCCCCCCATCCCCCCATCCCCCCATCCCCCCCTCGATCTCTAGGCGTGGTTCCCCTGTGTGTACCGATACAAATGGGTTGTTGTTGTTGTTGTTGTTGTACTTATTATGTTGTTTTGGCTACCTCCTTTGTAAGGGGGAAAAAGCCTTGGTATATGTATGTATATGTATGTATGTGCAGTAGTCACTGGTGATGCACCTGTAGGCTTCCTTCCGTTGTCATGATCCACTAAATGGGCTATCACACTGGGCTATTTTTCATCCGACCTCCGATTAATTGGTGGTACCATCAACCCCTAGATCTTTTTCCGCCGTAAAATCACAGTGGGAATCTATTTTCTTCAATCTCTCTCTCTCTCTCTCTCTCTCTCTCTCTCTCTCTCTCTCTCTCTCTCTCTCTCTCTCTCTCTCTCTCTCTCTCAATCTCTCTCTCAAAAAAGAAAAAATATATATATATCTCTATATATATATATATATATATATATATATATATATATATTGCAGAAACCACAGGAAAATTAAAGTCGGAATACTGAACGTTTTCGTCTATTACGACATCCTCAGAGTAATAGACGATGTCGTAATAGACGAAAACGTTCAGTATTCCGACTTTAATTTTCCTGTGGTTTCTAAAATATCTTTTCGTCACGATTTATTGTGATTATTTTTGCATATATATACATATGT